>NW_028275007.1:0-192600 GCF_037043125.1 Eumetopias jubatus
ATTGCTTTATACAATTGGATGCTCCCATGTTCGGGGCATAGACATTTACAAATGTTAGATCTTCTTCTTGGATAGACCCTTTAAGTAGGATATAGTGTCCTTCTTCATCTCTTATTACAGTCTTTGTTTTTTATTGCTTTGTTAATCACCATGTACTACATCATTTGTTTTGGTGTAGTGTCCCATGATTCATTGATTGTTCCGGCCACACAGTGCTCCATGCAGAATGTGCCCTCTTTAATACCCATCACCAGGCTAACCAATCCCCCGACCCACCTCCCCTCTAGAAACCTCGGATTTTTTTTCAGAATCCATCATCTCTCCTGGTCTGTCTCCCCCTCTCACTAACTCCCCTTCATTCTTCCTCTCCTGCTATCTCCTTCTTTTCCTTTATTCTTAAAATATGTTGCGTTATTTGTTGCAGAAGTAGAGATCTGTGATTCAACAGTCTTACACAATTCACAGCGCTCACCGTAGCTCATACCCTCCCCAATGTCTATCACCCAGCCAGCCCATCCCTCCCATCCCCGACCACTCCAGCAAGCCTCACTCTGTTCCTGAGATTAAGAATCCCTCATATCAGTGAGGTCATATGATACATGTCTTTCTCTGATTGACGTATTTCACTAATCATCGGACCCTCCAGTTCCATCCACGTCGTTGTCCATGGCAACATCTCATTCCTTTTGATGGCTGCGTAATATTCCATTGTGTATATATATACCACCTCTTCTTTATCCATTCATCTGTCGATGGACATCTTGGCTCTTTCAACAGTTTGACTATTGTGGACATTGCTGCTATAAACAATGGGGTGCTCGTACCGCTTCGGGTCCCTACATTTGTATCTTTGGGGTAAATACCCAGGAGTGCAATTGCTGGATCGGATGGTAGCTCTAATTTCAACTATTTGAGGAACCTCCATCCTGTTTTCCAGAGGGGTTGCACCAGCTTGCATTCCCACCACCAGTGTAGGAGGGTTCCCCTTTCTCCACATCCCCGCCAACCTCTGTCGTTCCCTGACTTGTTCATTTGAGCCATTCTGACGGGTGTGAGGGGGTATCTCATTGAGGTTTTGATGTGGATTTCCCTGATGCCGAGCCGTGTTGAGCACTTTTTCATGTGCCTGTTGGCCATTTGGATGTCTTCTTTGGAAAAATGTCTGTTCATGTCTTCTGCCTATTTTTTGATTGGATTATTTGTTCTTTGGGTGTTGAGTTTGATACGTTTTTATACATATTGGATAGTAGCCCTTTATCTGATGATCATTCGTAAATAATTTCTCCCATTCTGTCGGTTGTCTTTTGGTTTTGTGGACTGTTTCTTTTGCTGTGCCAAAGGTTTCTATCTTGATGAAATCCCAATAGTTAGTTCATTTTTGCCCTGGCTTCCCGTGCCTTTGGTGATGTTTCTAGGAAGAAGTTGCTGCGGCTGAGGTCGAAGAGCTTGCTACCTGTGTTCTCCTTTCGGATTTTGATGGAGTCCTGTCTCACATTGAGGTCTTTCAAACATTTGGAGTCGATTTTTGTGTGTGGTGTCAGGAAATGGTCCAGTGTCATTCTTCTGCATGGGGCTGTCCAATTTCCACAACTCCAGTTGTTGAAGAGACTCTCTTTTTGCCATTGGACATTCTTTCCTGCTCTGTCAAAGTTAAGTTGACCATAGAGTTGAGGGTCCATTTCTGGGCTCTCGATTCTGTTCCATGGATCTATGTGTCTGTTTTTGTGCCAGTACCATACTGTCTTGATGATGACAGCTTTGTCATAGAGCTGGAAGTCCAGAATTGTGATGCCGCCAGCTTTGCTTTTCTTTCTCAATATTCCTCTGGCTATTCGTGGTCTCTTGTGGTTCCATTCAAATCTTAGGATTATTTGTTCCATTTCTTGGAAAAAAGTGGATGGTACTTTGATGGGGATTGCATTGAATGTGTAGATTGCTCTAGGTAGCTTTGACCTCTTCACAATGATGGTTGTCCCAGTCCATGAGCATGGAACGTTTTTTCCGTTTCTTTGTGTCTTCTTCAATTTCTTTCCTGAGTATTTTGTAGTTTTCTGAGTACAGATCCTTTGCCTCTTGGGTTCAATGTATTCCTAGGTCTCTTCTGGTTTTGGGTGCAGTTGTGAATGGGATCGACTCCTTGATTTGTCTCTCTTCTGTCTTGTTGTTGGTGTATAGGAATGCCACTGATTTCTGTGCATTGATTTTATAGCCTGCTACTTGACGGAATTGCTGTGTGAGTTCTAGCAGTTTTGCGGTGGAGTCTTTTGGGTTTTCCACATAATGTATCATATCACCTGCAAAGAGTGAGAGTTTGACTTCCTCTCTGCCGATTTGGATGCCTTTGATTTCTTTTTGTTGTCTGATTGCTGCGGCTAGGACTTCTAATACTATGTTGAATAGCAGTGGTGAGAGTGGCTATCCCTGCCGCGTTCCTGACCTTAGGGGAAAAGATCTCAGCTTTTCCCCATTGAGAATGATATTCGCTGTAGGTTGTTCGTAGATGGCTTTTATGATATTGAGGTATGTACCCGCTGTCCCTATACTCTGAAGAGTTTTGATCCAGAAAGTGTGCTTTACTTTGCCAAATGGTTTTTCTGCATCTATTGAGAGGATCATATGATTCTTGTTCTTTCTTTTGTTAATGTGTTTTATCACGTTGATTGATTTGCGGATGTTGAACCAGCCTTGCAGCCCCGGGATAAATCCCACCTGGTCATGGTGAATACTCCTTTTCATGTACTGTTGGATCCTCTTGGCTAGTATTTTGGTGAGAATTTTTGCATCGATGTTCATCAAGGATATTGGTCTCTAATACTCCTTTTTGATGGGATCTTTGTCTGGTTTTGGGATCAAGGTAATGGTGGCCTCATAAAATGGGTTTGGAAGTTTTCCATCCATTTCTATTGTTTGGAACAGTTTCAGGAGAATAGGTATTAATTCTTCTTTAAATGTCGGATAGAATTCCCCTGGGAATCCATCTGGCCCTGGGCTTTGGTTTCTTGGGAGGTTTTTGATGACTACTTCAATTGCCTTCGTGGTTATAGGACTGTTCAGGTTTTCTATTTCTTCCTGGGTCAGTTTTGGTAGTTGACACATCTCTAGGAATGCACCCATTTCTTCCAGGTTATGGAATATGCTGCCCTAGGGTTGCTCAGATTACGTTCTTATAATCGTTTGTATTTCTTTGGTGTTGGTTGTAATCTCTCCTCTTTCATTCATGATTTTGTTGATTTGGGTCATTTCTCTTTTCTTTTTGATCAGCCTGGACAGGGGTGTATCAATCTTGTGAATTCTTTCAAAGAACCAGCTCCTAGTTCCGTTGATCTGTTCTACTGTTCTTTTGGGTTCTATTTCATTGATTTCTGCTCTGATCTGCATGATTTCTCTTCTCCTGCCTGGGTTAGGCTTTATTGGCCGTTCTTTCTCCAGCTCCTTTAGGTGTAGGGTTAGGGTGTGTATTTGAGACCTTTCATGTTTCTTGAGAAAGGCTTGTATTGCTATATACTTTCCTCGCAGGACTGCCTTGGCTGTATCCCAAAGATTTTGGACAGTTGTGTTTTCATTTTCATTGGTTTCCATGAATTTTTAAATTCTTCTTTAATTTCCTGGTTGACCCATTCATTCTTTCGTAGGATGCTCTTTAGCCTCCATGTATTTGAGTTCTTTCCGACTTTCCTCTTGTGATTGAGTTCTAGTTTCAAAGCATTGTGGTCTGAAAATGTGCAGGGAATGATCCCAATCTTTGGGTACCGGTTGAGACCTGATTTGTGACCTAGGATGTGATCCATTCTGGAGAACGTTCCATGGGCCCTAGAGAAGAATGTGTATTCCGTTGCTTCGGGATGGAACGTTCTGAATATGTCTGTGAAGTCCATTTGGTCCAGTGTGTCATTTAAAGTCTTTATTTCCTTGTTGATCTTTTGCTTAGATGATCTGGCCATTTCAGTCAGGGGGGTGTTAAAGTCCCCCACTATGATTGTATGGTTGTCAATGTCTTTCTTTGCTTTTCTTCTAAATTGCCTTATATAATTGGATGCTCCCATGTTCGGGGCATAGACATTTACAATTGTTAGATCTTCTTCTTGGATAGACCCTTTAAGTAGGATATAGTGTCCTTCTTCATCTCTTATTACAGTCTTTGTTTTTTATTGCTTTGTTAATCACCATGTACTACATCATTTGTTTTGGTGTAGTGTCCCATGATTCATTGTTTGTTCCGAACACACAGTGCTCCATGCAGAATGTGCCCTCTTTAATACCCATCACCGGGCTAACCAATCCCCCGACCCACCTCCCCTCTAGAAACCTCGGATTTTTTTTCAGAATCCATCATCTCTCCTGGTCTGTCTCCCCCTCTCACTAACTCCCCTTCATTCTTCCTCTCCTGCTATCTCCTTCTTTTCCTTTATTCTTAAAATATGTTGCGTTATTTGTTTCAGAAGTAGAGATCTGTGATTCAACAGTCTTACACAATTCACAGCGCTCACCGTAGCTCATACCCTCCCCAATGTCTATCACCCAGCCAGCCCATCCCTCCCACCCCCGACCACTCCAGCAAGCCTCACTCTGTTCCTGAGATTAAGAATTCCTCATATCAGTGAGGTCATATGATATATGTCTTTCTCTGATTGACTTATTTCACTAATCATCGGACCCTCCACTTCCATCCACGTCATTGTCCATGGCAACATCTCATTCCTTTTGATGGCTGCGTAATATTCCATTGTGTATATATATACCACCTCTTCTTTATCCACTCATCTGTCAATGGACATCTTGGCTCTTTCAACAGTTTGGCTATTGTGGACATTGCTGCTATAAACAATGGGGTGCACGTACCGCTTCGGGTCCCTACATTTGTATCTTTGGGGTAAATACCCAGGAGTGCAATTGCTGGATCGGATGGTAGCTCTAATTTCAACTATTTGAGGAACCTCCATCCTTTTTTTCCAGAGGGGTTGCACCACCTTGCATTCCCACCACCAGTGTACGAGGGTTCCCCTTTCTCCACATCCCCGCCAACCTCTGTCGTTCCCTGACTTGTTCATTTGAGCCATTCTGACGGGTGTGAGGGGGTATCTCATTGAGGTTTTGATGTGGATTTCCCTGATGCCGAGCCGTGTTGAGCACTTTTTCCTGTGCCTGTTGGCCATTTGGATGTCTTCTTTGGAAAAATGTCTGTTCATGCCTTCTGCCTATTTTTTGATTGGATTATTTGTTCTTTGGGTGTTGAGTTTGATACGTTTTTATACATATTGGATAGTAGCCCTTTATCTGATATGTCATTCGTAAATAATTTCTCCCATTCTGTCGGTTGTCTTTTGGTTTTGTGGACTGTTTCTTTTGCTGTGCCAAAGGTTTCTATCTTGATGAAATCCCAATAGTTAGTTCATTTTTGCCCTGGCTTCCCGTGCCTTTGGTGATGTTTCTAGGAAGAAGTTGCTGCGGCTGAGGTCGAAGAGCTTGCTACCTGTGTTCTCCTTTAGGATTTTGATGGAGCCCTGTCTCACATTGAGGTCTTTCAAACATTTGGAGTCTATTTTTTTGTGTGGTGTCAGGAAATGGTCCAGTGTCATTCTTCTGCATGGGGCTGTCCAATTTCCACAACTCCAGTTGTTGAGGAGACTCTCTTTTTGCCATTGGACATTCTTTCCTGCTCTGTCAAAGATAAGTTGACCATAGAGTTGAGGGTCCATTTCTGGGCTCTCGATTCTGTTCCATGGATCGATGTGTCTGTTTTTGTGCCAGTACCATACTGTCTTGATGATGACAGCTTTGTCATAGAGCTGGAAGTCCAGAATTGTGATGCCGCCAGCTTTGCTTTTCTTTCTCAATATTCCTCTGGCTATTCGTGGTCTCTTCTGGTTCCATTCAAATCTTAGGATTATTTGTTCCATTTCTTGGAAAAAAGTGGATGGTATTTTGATGGGGATTGCATTGAATGTGTAGATCGCTCTAGGTAGCATTGACCTCTTCACAATGTTGGTTCTCCCAGTCCATGAGCATGGAACGTTTTTCCGTTTCTTTGTGTCTTCTTCAATTACTTTCCTGAGTATTTGGTAGATTTCTGAGTACAGATCCTTTGCCTCTTGGGTTCAATTTATTCCTAGGTCTCTTCTGGTTTTGGGTGCAGTTGTGAATGGGATCGACTCCTTGATTTGTCTCTCTTCTGTCTTGTTGTTGGTGTATAGGGATGCCACTGATTTCTGTGCATTGATTTTATAGCCGGCTACTTGACGGAATTGCTGTGTGAGTTCTAGCAGTTTTGGGGTGGAGTCTTTTGGGTTTTCCACATAAAGTATCATATCATCTGCAAAGAGTGAGAGTTTGACCTCCTCTCTGCCGATTTGGATGCCTTTGATTTCCTTTTGTTGTCTGATTGCTGTGGCTAGGACTTCTAATACTATGTTGAATAGCAGTGGTGAGAGTGGCTATCCCTGCCGCGTTCCTGACCTTAGGGGAAAAGATCTCAGCTTTTCCCCATTGAGAATGATATTCGCTGTAGGTTGTTCGTAGATGGCTTTTATGATATTGAGGTATGTACCCGCTGTCCCTATACTCTGAAGAGTTTTGATCCAGAAAGTGTGTTTTACTTTGTCAAATGGTTTTTCTGCATCTATTGAGAGGATCATATGATTCTTATTCTTTCTTTTGTTAATGTGTTTTATCACGTTGATTGATTTGCGGATGTTGAACCAGCCTTGCAGCCCAGGGATAAATCCCACTTGGTCATGGTGAATACTCCGTTTCATGTACTGTTGGATCCTCTTGGCTAGTATTTTGGTGAGAATTTTTGCATCGATGTTCATCAAGGATATTGGTCTCTAATACTCCTTTTTGATGGGATCTTTGTCTGGTTTTGGGATCAAGGTAATGGTGGCCTCATAAAATGAGTTTGGAAGTTTTCCTTCCATTTCTATTGTTTGGAACAGTTTCAGGAGAATAGGTATTAATTCTTCTTTAAATGTCGGATAGAATTCCCCTGGGAATCCATCTGGCCCTGGGCTTTGGTTTCTTGGGAGGTTTTTGATGACTACTTCAATTGCCTTCGTGGTTATAGGACTGTTCATGTTTTCTCTTTCTTCCTGAGTCAGTTTTGGTAGTTGACACATCTCTAGGAATGCACCCATTTCTTCCAGGTTATGGAATATGCTGCCATAGGGTTGCTCAGATTACGTTCTTATAATCGTTTGTATTTCTTTGGTGTTGGTTGTGATCTCTCCTCTTTCATTCATGATTTTGTTGATTTGGGTCATTTCTCTTTTCTTTTTGATCAGCCTGGACAGGGGTGTATCAATCTTGTGAATTCTTTCAAAGAACCAGCTCCTAGTTCCGTTGATCTGTTCTACTGTTCTTTTGGCTTCTATTTCATTGATTTCTGCTCTGATCTGCATGATTTCTCTTCTCCTGCTGGGTTTAGGCTTTATTGGCCGTTCTTTCTCCAGCTCCTTTAGGTGTAGGGTTAGGGTGTGTATTTGAGACCTTTCATGTTTCTTGAGAAAGGCTTGTATTGCTATATACTTTCCTCGCAGGACTGCCTTGGCTGTATCCCAAAGATTTTGGACAGTTGTGTTTTCATTTTCATTGGTTTCCATGAATTTTTAAATTGTTCTTTAATTTCCTGGTTGACCCATTCATTCTTTCGAAGGATGCTCTTTAGCCTCCATGTATTTGAGTTCTTTCCGACTTTCCTCTTGTGATTGAGTTCTAGTTTCAAAGCATTGTAGTCTGAAAATGTGCAGGGAATGATCCCAATCTTTGGGTACCGGTTGAGACCTGATTTGTGACGTAGGATGTGATCCATTCTGGAGATCGTTCCATGGGCCCTAGAGAAGAATGTGTATTCCGTTGCTTCAGGATGGAACGTTCTGAATATGTCAGTCAAGTCCATTTGGTCCGGTGTGTCATTTAAAGTCTTTATTTCCTTGTTGATCTTTTGCTTAGATGATCTGGCCATTTCAGTTAGGGGGGTGTTAAAGTCCCCCACTATGATTGTATGGTTGTCAATGTCTTTCTTTGCTATTCTTCTAAATTGCCTTATACAATTGGATGCTCCCAAGTTCGGGGCATAGACATTTACAATTGTTAGATCTTCTTCTTGGATAGACCCTTTAAGTAGGATATAGTGTCCTTCTTCATCTCTTATTACAGTCTTTGTTTTTTATTGCTTTGTTTATCACCATGTACTACATCATTTGTTTTGGTGTAGTGTCCCATGATTCATTGTTTGTTCCGAACACACAGTGCTCCATGCAGAATGTGTCCTCTTTAATACCCATCACCGGGCTAACCAATTCCCCGACCCACCTCCCCTCTAGAAACCTCGGATTTTTTTTCAGAATCCATCATCTCTCCCGATCTGTCTCCCCCTCTCACTAACTCCCCTTCATTCTTCCTCTCCTGCTATCTCCTTCTTTTCCTTTATTCTTAAAATATGTTGCGTTATTTGTTTCAGAAGTAGAGATCTGTGATTCAACAGTCTTACACAATTCACAGCGCTCACCGTAGCTCATACTCTCCCCAATGTCTGTCACCCAGCCAGCCCATCCCTCCCACCCCCGACCACTCCAGCAAGCCTCACTCTGTTCCTGAGATTAAGAATTCCTCATATCAGTGAGTTCATATGATACATGTCTTTCTCTGATTGACTTATTTCACTAATCATCGGACCCTCCAGTTCCATCCACGTCGTTGTCCATGGCAACATCTCATTCCTTTTGATGGCTGCGTAATATTCCATTGTGTATATATATATACCACCTCTTCTTTATCCATTCATCTGTCGATGAACATCTTGGCTCTTTCAACAGTTTGGTTATTGTGGACATTGCTGCTATAAACAATGGGGTGCAAGTACCGCTTCGTGTCCCTACATTTGTAACTTTGGGGTAAATACCCAGGAGTTCAATTGCTGGATCGGATGGTAGCTCTAATTTCAACTATTTGAGGAACCTCCATCCTGTTTTCCAGAGGGGTTGCACTAGCTTGCATTCCCACCACCAGTGTAGGAGGGTTCCCCTTTCTCCACATCCCCGCCAACCTCTGTCGTTCCCTGACTTGTTCATTTGAGCCATTCTGACGGGTGTGAGGGGGTATCTCATTGAGGTTTTGATGTGGATTTCCCTGATGCCGAGCCGTGTTGAGCACTTTTTCATGTGCCTGTTGGCCATTTGGATGTCTTCTTCTGAAAAATGTCTGTTCATGTCTTCTGCCTATTTTTTGATTGGATTATTTGTTCTTTGGGTGTTGAGTTTGATACGTTTTTATACATACTGAATAGTAGCCCTTTATCTGATACGTCATTCGTAAATAATTTCTCCCATTCTGTCGGTTGTCTTTTGGTTTTGTGGACTGTTTCTTTTGCTGTGCCAAAGGATTTTATCTTGATGAAATCCCAATAGTTCATTTTTGCCCTGGCTTCCCGTGCCTTTGGTGATGTTTGTAGGAAGAAGTTGCTGCGGCTGAGGTCGAAGAGCTTGCTCCCTGTGTTCTCCTTTAGGATTTTGATGGAGTCCTGTCTCACACTGAGCTCTTTCAAACATTTGGAGTCTATTTTTGTGTGTGGTGCCAGGAAATGGTCCAGTGTCATTCTTCTGCATGGGGCTGTCCAATTTCCACAACTCCAGTTGTTGAAGAGACCCTCTTTTTGCCATTGGACATTCTTTCCTGCTCTGTCAAAGATAAGTTGACCATAGAGTTGAGGGTCCATTTCTGGGCTCTCCATTCTGTTCCATGGATCTATGTGTCTGTTTTTGTGCCAGTACCATACCGTCTTGATGATGACAGCTTTGTCATAGAGCTGGAAGTCCAGAATTGTGATGCCGCCAGCTTTGCTTTTCTTTCTCAATATTCCTCTGGCTATTCGTGGTCTCTTCTGGTTCCATTCAAATCTTAGGATTATTTGTTCCATTTCTTGGAAAAAAGTGGATTGTATTTTGACGGGGATTGCATTGAATGTGTAGATCGCTCTAGGTAGCATTGACCTCTTCACAATGTTGGTTCTCCCAGTCCATGAGCATGGAACGTTTTTCCGTTTCTTTGTGTCTTCTTCAATTTCTTTCCTGAGTATTTGGTAGATTTCTGAGTACAGATCCTTTGCCTCTTGGGTTCAATTTATTCCTAGGTCTCTTCTGGTTTTGGGTGCAGTTGTGAATGGGATCGACTCCTTGATTTGTCTCTCTTCTGTCTTGTTGTTGGTGTATAGGGATGCCACTGATTTCTGTGCATTGATTTTATAGCCTGCTACTTGACGGAATTGCTGTGTGAGTTCTAGCAGTTTTGGGGTGGAGTCTTTTGGGTTTTCCACATAAAGTATCATATCATCTGCAAAGAGTGAGAGTTTGACTTCCTCTCTGCCGATTTGGATGCCTTTGATTTATTTTTGTTGTCTGATTGCTGTGGCTAGGACTTCTAATACTATGTTGAATAGCAGTGGTGAGAGTGGCTATCCCTGCCGCGTTCCTGACCTTAGGGGAAAAGATCTCAGCTTTTCCCCATTGAGAATGATATTCGCTGTAGGGTGTTCGTAGATGGCTTTTATGATATTGAGGTATGTACCCGCTGTCCCTATACTCTGAAGAGATTTGATCCAGAAAGTGTGTTTTACTTTGTCAAATGGTTTTTCTGCATCTATTGAGAGGATCATATGATTCTTATTCTTTCTTTTGTTAATGTGTTTTATCACGTTGATTGATTTGCGGATGTTGAACCAGCCTTGCAGCCCAGGGATAAATCCCACTTGGTCATGGTGAATACTCCGTTTCATGTACTGTTGGATCCTCTTGGCTAGTATTTTGGTGAGAATTTTTGCATCGATGTTCATCAAGGATATTGGTCTCTAATACTCCTTTTTGATGGGATCTTTGTCTGGTTTTGGGATCAAGGTAATGGTGGCCTCATAAAATGAGTTTGGAAGTTTTCCTTCCATTTCTATTGTTTGGAACAGTTTCAGGAGAATAGGTATTAATTCTTCTTTAAATGTCGGTTAGAATTCCCCTGGGAATCCATCTGGCCCTGGGCTTTGGTTTCTTGGGAGGTTTTTGATGACTACTTCAATTGCCTTCGTGGTTATAGGACTGTTCAGGTTTTCTCTTTCTTCCTGGGTCAGTTTTGGTAGTTGACACATCTCTAGGAATGCACCCATTTCTTCCAGGTTATGGAATATGCTGCCATAGGGTTGCTCAGATTACGTTCTTATAATCGTTTGTATTTCTTTGGTGTTGGTTGTGATCTCTCCTCTTTCATTCATGATTTTGTTGATTTGGGTCATTTCTCTTTTCTTTTTGATCAGCCTGGACAGGGGTGTATCAATCTTGTGAATTCTTTCAAAGAACCAACTCCTAGTTCCGTTGATCTGTTCTACTGTTCTTTTGGGTTCTATTTCATTGATTTCTGCTCTGATCTGCATGATTTCTCTTCTCCTGCTGGGTTTACGCTTTATTGGCCGTTCTTTCTCCAGCTCCTTTAGGTGTAGGGTTAGGGTGTGTATTTGAGACCTTTCATGTTTCTTGAGAAAGGCTTGTATTGCTATATACTTTCCTCGCAGGACTGCCTTGGCTGTATCCCAAAGATTTTGGACAGTTGTGTTTTCATTTTCATTGGTTTCCATGAATTTTTAAATTCATCTTTAATTTCCTGGTTGACCCATTCATTCTTTCGTAGGATGGTCTTTAGCCTCCATGTATTTGAGTTCTTTCCGACTCTCCTCTTGTGATTGAGTTCTAGTTTCAAAGCATTGTGGTCTGAAAATGTGCAGGGAATGATCCCAATCTTTGGGTACCGGTTGAGACCTGATTTGTGACCTAGGATGTGATCCATTCTGGAGAACGTTCCATGGGCCCTAGAGAAGAATGTGTATTCCGTTGCTGCAGGATGGAACGTTCTGAATATGTCTGTGAAGTCCATTTGGTCCAGTGTGTCATTTAAAGTCTTTATTTCCTTGTTGATCTTTTGCTTAGATGATCTGGCCATTTCAGTTAGGGGGGTGTTAAAGTCCCCCACTATGATTGTATGGTTGTCAATGTCTTTCTTTGCTATTCTTCTAAATTGCCTTATACAATTGGATGCTCCCAAGTTCGGGGCATAGACATTTACAATTGTTAGATCTTCTTGTTGGATAGACCCTTTAAGTAGGATATAGTGTCCTTCTTCATCTCTTATTACAGTCTTTGTTTTTTATTGCTTTGTTTATCACCATGTACTACATCATTTGTTTTGGTGTAGTGTCCCATGATTCATTGTTTGTTCCGAACACACAGTGCTCCATGCAGAATGTGCCCTCTTTAATACCCATCACCGGGCTAACCAATTCCCCGACTCACCTCCCCTCTAGAAACTTCGGATTTTTTTTCAGAATCCATCATCTCTCCTGGTCTGTCTCCCCCTCTCACTAACTCCCCTTCATTCTTCCTCTCCTGCTATCTCCTTCTTTTCCTTTATTCTTAAAATATGTTGCGTTATTTGTTTCAGAAGTAGAGATCTGTGATTCAACAGTCTTACACAATTCACAGCGCTCACCGTAGCTCATACCCTCCCCAATGTCTATCACCCAGCCAGCCCATCCCTCCCACCCCCGACCACTCCAGCAAGCCTCACTCTGTTCCTGAGATTAAGAATTCCTCATATCAGTGAGTTCATATGATACATGTCTTTCTCTGATTGACTTATTTCACTAATCATCGGACCCTCCAGTTCCATCCACGTCGTTGTCCATGGCAACATCTCATTCCTTTTGATGGCTGCGTAATATTCCATTGTGTATATATATATACCACCTCTTCCTTATCCATTCATCTGTCGATGAACATCTTGGCTCTTTCAACAGTTTGGTTATTGTGGACATTGCTGCTATAAACAATGGGGTGCACGTACCGCTTCGGGTCCCTACATTTGTATCTTTGGGGTAAATACCCAGGAGTTCAATTGCTGGATCGGATGGTAGCTCTAATTTCAACTATTTGAGGAACCTCCATCCTGTTTTCCAGAGGGGTTGCACTAGCTTGCATTCCCACCACCAGTGTAGGAGGGTTCCCCTTTCTCCACATCCCCGCCAACCTCGGTCGTTCCCTGACTTGTTCATTTGACCCATTCTGACGGGTGTGAGGGGGTATCTCATTGAGGTTTTGATGTGGATTTCCCTGATGCCGAGCCGTGTTGAGCACTTTTTCATGTGCCTGTTGGCCATTTGGATGTCTTCTTCTGAAAAATGTCTGTTCATGTCTTCTGCCTATTTTTTGATTGGATTATTTGTTCTTTGGGTGTTGAGTTTGATACGTTTTTATACATATTGGATAGTAGCCCTTTATCTGATACGTCATTCGTAAATAATTTCTCCCATTCTGTCGGTTGTCTTTTGGTTTTGTGGACTGTTTCTTTTGCTGTGCCAAAGGATTTTATCTTGATGAAATCCCAATAGTTCATTTTTGCCCTGGCTTCCCGTGCCTTTGGTGATGTTTCTAGGAAGAAGTTGCTGCGGCTGAGGTCGAAGAGCTTGCTACCTGTGTTCTCCTTTAGGATTTTGATGGAGTCCTGTCTCACACTGAGGTCTTTCAAACATTTGGAGTCTATTTTTGTGTGTGGTGCCAGGAAATGGTCCAGTGTCATTCTTCTGCATGGGGCTGTCCAATTTCCACAACTCCAGTTGTTGAAGAGACCCTCTTTTTGCCATTGGACATTCTTTCCTGCTCTGTAAAAGATAAGTTGACCATACAGTTGAGGGTCCATTTCTGGGCTCTCGATTCTGTTCCATGGATCTATGTGTCTGTTTTTGTGCCAGTACCATACTATCTTGATGATGACAGCTTTGTCATAGAGCTGGAAGTCCATTATTGTGATGCCGCCAGCTTTGCTTTTCTTTCTCAATATTCCTCTGGCTATTCGTGGTCTCTTCTGGTTCCATTCAAATCTTAGGATTATTTGTTCCATTTCTTGGAAAAAAGTGGATGGTATTTTGACGGGGATTGCATTGAATGTGTAGATTGCTCTAGGTAGCATTGACCTCTTCACAATGTTGGTTCTCCCAGTCCATGAGGATGGAACGTTTTTCCGTTTCTTTGTGTCTTCTTCAATTTCTTTCCTGAGTATTTGGTAGTTTTCTGAGTACAGATCCTTTGCCTCTTGGGTTCAATTTATTCCTAGGTCTCTTCTGGTTTTGGGTGCAGTTGTGAATGGGATCGACTCCTTGATTTGTCTCTCTTCTGTCTTGTTGTTGGTGGATAGGAATGCCAGTGATTTCTGTGCATTGATTTTATAGCCTGCTACTTGACGGAATTGCTGTGTGAGTTCTAGCAGTTTTGGGGTGGAGTCTTTTGGGTTTTCCACATAAAGTATCATATCATCTGCAAAGAGTGAGAGTTTGACTTCCTCTCTGCCGATTTGGATGCCTTTGATTTCTTTTTGTTGTCTGATTGCTGTGGCTAGGACTTCTAATACTATGTTGAATAGCAGTGGTGAGAGTGGCTATCCCTGCCGCGTTCCTGACCTTAGGGGAAAAGATCTCAGCTTTTCCCCATTGAGAATGATATTCGCTGTAGGTTGTTCGTAGATGGCTTTTATGATATTGAGGTATGTACCCGCTGTCCCTGTACTCTGAAGAGTTTTGATCCAGAAAGTGTGCTTTACTTTGTCAAATGGTTTTTCTGCATCTATTGAGAGGATCATATGATTCTTGTTCTTTCTTTTGTTAATGTGTTTTATCACGTTGATTGATTTGCGGATGTTGAACCAGCCTTGCAGCCCCGGGATAAATCCCACTTGGTCATGGTGAATACTCCTTTTCATGTACTGTTGGATCCTCTTGGCTAGTATTTTGGTGAGAATTTTTGCATCGATGTTCATCAAGGATATTGGTCTCTAATACTCCTTTTTGATGGGATCTTTGTCTGGTTTTGGGATCAAGGTAATGGTGGCCTCATAAAATGAGTTTGGAAGTTTTCCTTCCATTTCTATTGTTTGGAACAGTTTCAGGAGAATAGGTATTAATTCTTCTTGAAATGTCGGATAGAATTCCCCTGGGAATCCATCTGGCCCTGGGCTTTGGTTTCTTGGGAGGTTTTTGATGACTACTTCAATTGCCTTCGTGGTTATAGGACTGTTCAGGTTTTCTCTTTCTTCCTGGGTCAGTTTTGGTAGTTGACACATCTCTAGGAATGCACCCATTTCTTCCAGGTTATGGAATATGCTGCCATAGGGTTGCTCAGATTACGTTCTTATAATCGTTTGTATTTCTTTGGTGTTGGTTGTGATCTCTCCTCTTTCATTCATGATTTTGTTGATTTGGGTCATTTCTCTTTTCTTTTTGATCAGCCTGGACAGGGGTGTATCAATCTTGTGAATTCTTTCAAAGAACCAGCTCCTAGTTCCGTTGATCTGTTCTACTGTTCTTTTGGCTTCTATTTCATTGATTTCTGCTCTGATCTGCATGATTTCTCTTCTCCTGCTGGGTTTAGCCTTTATTGGCCGTTCTTTCTCCAGCTCCTTTAGGTGTAGGGTTAGGGTGTGTATTTGAGACCTTTCATGTTTCTTGAGAAAGGCTTGTATTGCTATATACTTTCCTCGCAGGACCCCCTTGGCTGTATCCCAAAGATTTTGGACAGTTGTGTTTTCATTTTCATTGGTTTCCATGAATTTTTAAATTGTTCTTTAATTTCCTGGTTGACCCATTCATTCTTTCGAAGGATGCTCTTTAGCCTCCATGTATTTGAGTTCTTTCCGACTTTCCTCTTGTGATTGAGTTCTAGTTTCAAAGCATTGTGGTCTGAAAATGTGCAGGGAATGATCCCAATCTTTGGGTACCGGTTGAGACCTGATTTGTGACGTAGGATGTGATCCATTCTGGAGAACGTTCCATGGGCCCTAGAGAAGAATTTGTATTCCGTTGCTTCAGGATGGAACGTTCTGAATATGTCTGTGAAGTCCATTTGGTCCGGTGTGTCATTTAAAGTCTTTATTTCCTTGTTGATCTTTTGCTTAGATGATCTGGCCATTTCAGTTAGGGGGGTGTTAAAGTCCCCCACTATGATTGTATGGTTGTCAATGTCTTTCTTTGCTATTCTTCTAAATTGCCTTATACAATTGGATGCTCCCAAGTTCGGGGCATAGACATTTACAATTGTTAGATCTTCTTGTTGGATAGACCCTTTAAGTAGGATATAGTGTCCTTCTTCATCTCTTATTACAGTCTTTGTTTTTTATTGCTTTGTTTATCACCATGTACTACATCATTTGTTTTGGTGTAGTGTCCCATGATTCATTGTTTGTTCCGAACACACAGTGCTCCATGCAGAATGTGTCCTCTTTAATACCCATCACCGGGCTAACCAATTCCCCGACCCACCTCCCCTCTAGAAACCTCGGATTTTTTTTCAGAATCCATCATCTCTCCTGGTCTGTCTCCCCCTCTCACTAACTCCCCTTCATTCTTCCTCTCCTGCTATCTCCTTCTTTTCCTTTATTCTTAAAATATGTTGCGTTATTTGTTTCAGAAGTAGAGATCTGTGATTCAACAGTCTTACACAATTCACAGCGCTCACCGTAGCTCATACCCTCCCCAATGTCTATCACCCAGCCAGCCCATCCCTCCCACCCCCGACCACTCCAGCAAGCCTCACTCTGTTCCTGAGATTAAGAATTCCTCATATCAGTGAGGTCATATGATACATGTCTTTCTCTGATTGACTTATTTCACTAATCATCGGACCCTCCAGTTCCATCCACGTCGTTGTCCATGGCAACATCTCATTCCTTTTGATGGCTGCGTAATATTCCATTGTGTATATATATATACCACCTCTTCTTTATCCATTCATCTGTCGATGAACATCTTGGCTCTTTCAACAGTTTGGTTATTGTGGACATTGCTGCTATAAACAATGGGGTGCAAGTACCGCTTCGTGTCCCTACATTTGTAACTTTGGGGTAAATACCCAGGAGTTCAATTGCTGGATCGGATGGTAGCTCTAATTTCAACTATTTGAGGAACCTCCATCCTGTTTTCCAGAGGGGTTGCACCAGCTTGCATTCCCACCACCAGTGTAGGAGGGTTCCCCTTTCTCCACATCCCCGCCAATCTCTGTCGTTCCCTGACTTGTTCATTTGAGCCATTCTGACGGGTGTGAGAGGGTATCTCATTGAGGTTTTGATGTGGATTTCCCTGATGCCGAGCCGTGTTGAGCACTTTTTCCTGTGCCTGTTGGCCATTTGGATGTCTTCTTTGGAAAAATGTCTGTTCATGCCTTCTGCCTATTTTTTGATTGGATTATTTGTTCTTTGGGTGTTGAGTTTGATACGTTTTTATACATATTGGATAGTAGCCCTTTATCTGATATGTCATTCGTAAATATTTTCTCCCATTCTGTCGGTTGTCTTTTGGTTTTGTGGACTGTTTCTTTTGCTGTGCCAAAGGTTTTTATCTTGATGAAATCCCAATAGTTCCTTTTTGCCCTGGATTCCCGTGCCTTTGGTGATGTTTGTAGGAAGAAGTTGCTGCGGCTGAGGTCGAAGAGCTTGCTACCTGTGTTCTCCTTTAGGATTTTGATGGAGTCCTGCCTCACACTGAGGTCTTTCAAACATTTGGAGTCTATTTTTGTGTGTGGTGTCAGGAAATGGTCCAGTGTCATTCTTCTGCATGGGGCTGTCCAATTTCCACAACTCCAGTTGTTGAAGAGACTCTCTTTTTGCCATTGGACATTTTTTCCTGCTCTGTCAAAGGTAAGTTGACCATAGAGTTGAGGGTCCACTTCTGGGCTCTCGATTCTGTTCCTTGGATCTATGTGTCTGTTTTTGTGCCAGTACCATACTGTCTTGATGATGACAGCTTTGTCATAGAGCTGGAAGTCCAGAATTGTGATGCCGCCAGCTTTGCTTTTCTTTCTCAGTATTCCTCTGGCTATTCGTGGTCTCTTCTGGTTCCATTCAAATCTTAGGATTATTTGTTCTATTTCTTGGAAAAATTGGATGGTATTTTGATGGGGATTGCATTGCATGTGTAGATTGCTCTAGGTAGCATTGACCTCTTCACAATGTTGGTTCTCCCAGTCCATGAGCATGGAACGTTTTTCCGTTTCTTTGTGTCTTCTTCAATTTCTTTCCTGAGTATTTGGTAGTTTTCTGAGTACAGATCCTTTGCCTCTTGGGTTCAATGTATTCCTAGGTCTCTTCTGGTTTTGGGTGCAGTTGTGAATGGGATCGACTCCTTGATTTGTCTCTCTTCTGTCTTGTTGTTGGTGTATAGGAATGCCACTGATGTCTGTGCATTGATTTTATAGCCTGCTACTTGACGGAATTGCTGTGTGAGTTCTAGCAGTTTTGGGGTGGAGTCTTTTGGGTTTTCCACATAAAGTATCATATCATCTGCAAAGAGTGAGAGTTTGACTTCCTCTCTGCCGATTTGGATGCCTTTGATTTCTTTTTGTTGTCTGATTGCTGTGGCTAGGACTTCTAATACTATGTTGAATAGCAGTGGTGAGAGTGGCTATCCCTGCCGCGTTCCTGACCTTAGGGGAAAAGATCTCAGCTTTTCCCCATTGAGAATGATATTCGCTGTAGGTTGTTCGTAGATGGCTTTTATGATATTGAGGTATGTACCCGCTGTCCCTGTACTCTGAAGAGTTTTGCTCCAGAAAGTGTGCTTTACTTTGTCAAATGGTTTTTCTGCATCTATTGAGAGGATCATATGATTCTTGTTCTTTTTTGGTTAATGTGTTTTATCACGTTGATTGATTTGCGGATGTTGAACCAGCCTTGCAGCCCAGGGATAAATCCCACTTGGTCATGGTGAATACTCCTTTTCATGTACTGTTGGATCCTCTTGGCTAGTATTTTGGTGAGAATTTTTGCATCGATGTTCATCAAGGATATTGGTCTCTAATACTCCTTTTTGATGGGATCTTTGTCTGGTTTTGGGATCAAGGTAATGGTGGCCTCATAAAATGGGTTTGGAAGTTTTCCTTCCATTTCTATTGTTTGGAACAGTTTCAGGAGAATAGGTATTAATTCTTCTTTAAATGTCGGATAGAATTCCCCTGGGAATCCATCTGGCCCTGGGCTTTGGTTTCTTGGGAGGTTTTTGATGACTACTTCAATTGCCTTCGTGGTTATAGGACTGTTCAGGTTTTCTCTTTCTTCCTGGGTCAGTTTTGGTAGTTGACACATCTCTAGGAATGCACCCATTTCTTCCAGGTTATGGAATATGCTGCCATAGGGTTGCTCAGATTACGTTCTTATAATCGCTTGTATTTTTTTGGTGTTGGTTGTGATCTCTCCTCCTTCATTCATGATTTTGTTGATTTGGGTCATTTCTCTTTTCTTTTTGATCAGCCTGGACAGGGGTGTATCAATCTTGTGAATTCTTTCAAAGAACCAGCTCCTAGTTCCGTTGATCTGTTCTACTGTTCTTTTGGGTTCTATTTCATTGATTTCTGCTCTGATCTGCATGATTTCTCTTCTCCTGCTGGGTTTAGGCTTTATTGGCCGTTCTTTCTCCAGCTCCTTTAGGTGTAGGGTTAGGGTGTGTATTTGAGACCTTTCATGTTTCTTGAGAAAGGCTTGTATTGCTATATGCTTTCCTCGCAGGACTGCCTTGGCTGTATCCCAAAGATTTTGGACAGTTGTGTTTTCATTTTCATTGGTTTCCATGAATTTTTAAATTCTTCTTTAATTTCCTGGTTGACCCATTCATTCTTTCGTAGGATGCTCTTTAGCCTCCATGTATTTGAGTTCTTTCCGACTTTCCTCTTGTGATTGAGTTCTAGTTTCAAAGCATTGTGGTCTGAAAATGTGCAGGGAATGATCCCAATCTTTGGGTACCGGTTGAGACCTGATTTGTGACCTAGGATGTGATCCATTCTGGAGAACGTTCCATGGGCCCTAGAGAAGAATGTGTATTCCGTTGCTTCGGGATGGAACGTTCTGAATATGTCTGTGAAGTCCATTTGGTCCAGTGTGTCATTTAAAGTCTTTATTTCCTTGTTGATCTTTTGCTTAGATGATCTGGCCATTTCAGTCAGGGGGGTGTTAAAGTCCCCCACCATGATTGTATGGTTGCTAATGTCTTTCTTTGCTTTTCTTCTAAATTGCCTTATATAATTGGATGCTCCCATGTTCGGGGCATAGACATTTACAATTGTTAGATCTTCTTCTTGGATAGACCCTTTAAGTAGGATATAGTGTCCTTCTTCATCTCTTATTACAGTCTTTGTTTTTTATTGCTTTGTTAATCACCATGTACTACATCATTTGTTTTGGTGTAGTGTCCCATGATTCATTGTTTGTTCCGAACACACAGTGCTCAATGCAGAATGTGCCCTCTTTAATACCCATCACCAGGCTAACCAATCCCCCGACCCACCTCCCCTCTAGAAACCTCGGATTTTTTTTCAGAATCCATCATCTCTCCTGGTCTGTCTCCCCCTCTCACTAACTCCCCTTCATTCTTCCTCTCCTGCTATCTCCTTCTTTTCCTTTATTCTTAAAATATGTTGCGTTATTTGTTTCAGAAGTAGAGATCTGTGATTCAACAGTCTTACACAATTCACAGCGCTCACCGTAGCTCATACCCTCCCCAATGTCTATCACCCAGCCAGCCCATCCCTCCCACCCCCGACCACTCCAGCAAGCCTCACTCTGTTCCTGAGATTAAGAATTCCTCATATCAGTGAGGTCATATGATACATGTCTTTCTCTGATTGACTTATTTCACTAATCATCGGACCCTCCAGTTCCATCCACGTCGTTGTCCATGGCAACATCTCATTCCTTTTGATGGCTGCGTAATATTCCATTGTGTATATATATACCACTTCTTCTTTATCCACTCATCTGTCGATGGACATCTTGGCTCTTTCAACAGTTTGGCTATTGTGGACATTGCTGCTATAAACAATGGGGTGCACGTACCGCTTCGGGTCCCTACATTTGTATCTTTGGGGTAAATACCCAGGAGTGCAATTGCTGGATCGGATGGTAGCTCTAATTTCAACTATTTGAGGATCCTCCATCCTGTTTTCCAGAGGGGTTGCCCCAGCTTGCATTCCCACCACCAGTGTAGGAGGGTTCCCCTTTCTCCACATCCCCGCCAACCTCTGTCGTTCCCTTACTTGTTCATTTGAGCCATTCTGACGGGTGTGAGAGGGTATCTCATTGAGGTTTTGATGTGGATTTCCCTGATGCCGAGCCGTGTTGAGCACTTTTTCCTGTGCCTGTTGGCCATTTGGATGTCTTCTTTGGAAAAATGTCTGTTCATGTCTTCTGCCTATTTTTTGATTGGATTATTTGTTCTTTGGGTGTTGAGTTTGATACGTTTTTATTCATATTGGATAGTAGCCCTTTATCTGATATGTCATTCGTAAATAATTTCTCCCATTCTTTCGGTTGTGTTTTGGTTTTGTGGACTGTTTCTTTTGCTGTGCCAAAGGTTTTTATCTTGATGAAATCCCAATAGTTCATTTTTGCCCTGGCTTCCCGTGCCTTTGGTGATGTTTGTAGGAAGAAGTTGCTGCGGCTGAGGTCGAAGAGCTTTCTACCTGTGTTCTCCTTTAGGATTTTGATGGAGTCCTGTCTCACCCTGAGGTCTTTCAAACATTTGGAGTGTATTTTTGTGTGTGGTGTCAGGAAATGGTCCAGTGTCATTCTTCTGCATGGGGCCGTCCCATTTCCACAACTCCAGTTGTTGAAGAGACTCTCTTTTTGCCATTGGACATTCTTTCCTGCTCTGTCAAAGATAAGTTGACCATAGAGTTGAGGGTCCATTTCTGGGCTCTCGATTCTGTTCCATGGATCTATGTGTCTGTTTTTGTGCCAGTACCATACTGTCTTGATGATGACAGCTTTGTCATAGAGCTGGAAGTCCAGAATTGTGATGCCGCCAGCTTTGCTTTTCTTTCTCAATATTCCTCTGGCTATTCGTGGTCTCTTCTGGTTCCATTCAAATCTTAGGATTATTTGTTCCATTTCTTGGACAAAAGTGGATGGTATTTTGATGGGGATTGCATTGCATGTGTAGATTGCTCTAGGTAGCATTGACCTCTTCACAATGTTGGTTCTCCCAGTCCATGAGCATGGAACGTTTTTCCGTTTCTTTGTGTCTTCTTCAATTTCTTTCCTGAGTATTTGGTAGTTTTCTGAGTACAGATCCTTTGCCTCTTGGGTTCAATGTATTCCTAGGTCTCTTCTGGTTTTGGGTGCAGTTGTGAATGGGATCGACTCCTTGATTTGTCTCTCTTCTGTCTTGTTGTTGGTGTATAGGAATGCCACTGATGTCTGTGCATTGATTTTATACCCTGCTACTTGACGGAATTGCTGTGTGAGTTCTAGCAGTTTTGGGGTGGAGTCTTTTGGGTTTTCCACATAAAGTATCATATCATCTGCAAAGAGTGAGAGTTTGACTTCCTCTCTGCCGATTTGGATGCCTTTGATTTCTTTTTGTTGTCTGATTGCTGTGGCTAGGACTTCTAATACTATGTTGAATAGCAGTGGTGAGAGTGGCTATCCCTGCCGCGTTCCTGACCTTAGGGGAAAAGATCTCAGCTTTTCCCCATTGAGAATGATATTCGCTGTAGGTTGTTCGTAGATGGCTTTTATGATATTGAGGTATGTACCCGCTGTCCCTGTACTCTGAAGAGTTTTGATCCAGAAAGTGTGCTTTACTTTGTCAAATGGTTTTTCTGCATCTATTGAGAGGATCATATGATTCTTGTTCTTTCTTTGGTTAATGTGTTTTATCACGTTGATTGATTTGCGGATGTTGAACCAGCCTTGCAGCCCAGGGATAAATCCCACTTGGTCATGGTGAATACTCCTTTTCATGTACTGTTGGATCCTCTTGGCTAGTATTTTGGTGAGAATTTTTGCATCGATGTTCATCAAGGATATTGGTCTCTAATACTCCTTTTTGATGGGATCTTTGTCTGGTTTTGGGATCAAGGTAATGGTGGCCTCATAAAATGAGTTTGGAAGTTTTCCTTCCATTTCTATTGTTTGGAACAGTTTCAGGAGAATAGGTATTAATTCTTCTTTAAATGTCGGATAGAATTCCCCTGGGAATCCATCTGGCCCTGGGCTTTGGTTTCTTGGGAGGTTTTTGATGACTACTTCAATTGCCTTCGTGGTTATAGGACTGTTCAGGTTTTCTCTTTCTTCCTGGGTCAGTTTTGGTAGTTGACACATCTCTAGGAATGCACCCATTTCTTCCAGGTTATGGAATATGCTGCCATAGGGTTGCTCAGATTACGTTCTTATAATCGCTTGTATTTTTTTGGTGTTGGTTGTGATCTCTCCTCTTTCATTCATGATTTTGTTGATTTGGGTCATTTCTCTTTTCTTTTTGATCAGCCTGGACAGGGGTGTATCAATCTTGTTAATTCTTTCAAAGAACCAGCTCCTAGTTCCGTTGATCTGTTCTACTGTTCTTTTGGGTTCTATTTCATTGATTTCTGCTCTGATCTGCATGATTTCTCTTCTCCTGCTGGGTTTAGGCTTTATTGGCCGTTCTTTCTCCAGCTCCTTTAGGTGTAGGGTTAGGGTGTGTATTTGAGACCTTTCATGTTTCTTGAGAAAGGCTTGTATTGCTATATGCTTTCCTCGCAGGACTGCCTTGGCTGTATCCCAAAGATTTTGGACAGTTGTGTTTTCATTTTCATTGGTTTCCATGAATTTTTAAATTCTTCTTTAATTTCCTGGTTGACCCATTCATTCTTTCGTAGGATGCTCTTTAGCCTCCATGTATTTGAGTTCTTTCCGACTTTCCTCTTGTGATTGAGTTCTAGTTTCAAAGCATTGTGGTCTGAAAATGTGCAGGGAATGATCCCAATCTTTGGGTACCGGTTGAGACCTGATTTGTGACCTAGGATGTGATCCATTCTGGAGAACGTTCCATGGGCCCTAGAGAAGAATGTGTATTCCGTTGCTTCGGGATGGAACGTTCTGAATATGTCTGTGAAGTCCATTTGTTCCAGTGTGTCATTTAAAGTCTTTATTTCCTTGTTGATCTTTTGCTTAGATGATCTGGCCATTTCAGTCAGGGGGGTGTTAAAGTCCCCCACTATGATTGTATGGTTGTCAATGTCTTTCTTTGCTTTTCTTCTAAATTGCCTTATATAATTGGATGCTCCCATGTTCGGGGCATAGACATTTACAATTGTTAGATCTTCTTCTTGGATAGACCCTTTAAGTAGGATATAGTGTCCTTCTTCATCTCTTATTACAGTCTTTGTTTTTTATTGCTTTGTTAATCACCATGTACTACATCATTTGTTTTGGTGTAGTGTCCCATGATTCATTGTTTGTTCCGAACACACAGTGCTCCATGCAGAATGTGCCCTCTTTAATACCCATCACCAGGCTAACCAATCCCCCGACCCACCTCCCCTCTAGAAACCTCGGATTTTTTTTCAGAATCCATCATCTCTCCTGGTCTGTCTCCCCCTCTCACTAACTCCCCTTCATTCTTCCTCTCCTGCTATCTCCTTCTTTTCCTTTATTCTTAAAATATGTTGCGTTATTTGTTTCAGAAGTAGAGATCTGTGATTCAACAGTCTTACACAATTCACAGCGCTCACCGTAGCTCATACCCTCCCCAATGTCTATCACCCAGCCAGCCCATCCCTCCCACCCCCGACCACTCCAGCAAGCCTCACTCTGTTCCTGAGATTAAGAATTCCTCATATCAGTGAGGTCATATGATACATGTCTTTCTCTGATTGACTTATTTCACTAATCATCGGACCCTCCAGTTCCATCCACGTCGTTGTCCATGGCAACATCTCATTCCTTTTGATGGCTGCGTAATATTCCATTGTGTATATATATACCACTTCTTCTTTATCCACTCATCTGTCGATGGACATCTTGGCTCTTTCAACAGTTTGGCTATTGTGGACATTGCTGCTATAAACAATGGGGTGCACGTACCGCTTCGGGTCCCTACATTTGTATCTTTGGGGTAAATACCCAGGAGTGCAATTGCTGGATCGGATGGTAGCTCTAATTTCAACTATTTGAGGATCCTCCATCCTGTTTTCCAGAGGGGTTGCCCCAGCTTGCATTCCCACCACCAGTGTAGGAGGGTTCCCCTTTCTCCACATCCCCGCCAACCTCTGTCGTTCCCTTACTTGTTCATTTGAGCCATTCTGACGGGTGTGAGAGGGTATCTCATTGAGGTTTTGATGTGGATTTCCCTGATGCCGAGCCGTGTTGAGCACTTTTTCCTGTGCCTGTTGGCCATTTGGATGTCTTCTTTGGAAAAATGTCTGTTCATGTCTTCTGCCTATTTTTTGATTGGATTATTTGTTCTTTGGGTGTTGAGTTTGATACGTTTTTATTCATATTGGATAGTAGCCCTTTATCTGATATGTCATTCGTAAATAATTTCTCCCATTCTGTCGGTTGTGTTTTGGTTTTGTGGACTGTTTCTTTTGCTGTGCCAAAGGTTTTTATCTTGATGAAATCCCAATAGTTCATTTTTGCCCTGGCTTCCCGTGCCTTTGGTGATGTTTGTAGGAAGAAGTTGCTGCGGCTGAGGTCGAAGAGCTTTCTACCTGTGTTCTCCTTTAGGATTTTGATGGAGTCCTGTCTCACCCTGAGGTCTTTCAAACATTTGGAGTCTATTTTTGTGTGTGGTGTCAGGAAATGGTCCAGTGTCATTCTTCTGCATGGGGCCGTCCCATTTCCACAACTCCAGTTGTTGAAGAGACTCTCTTTTTGCCATTGGACATTCTTTCCTGCTCTGTCAAAGATAAGTTGACCATAGAGTTGAGGGTCCATTTCTGGGCTCTCGATTCTGTTCCATGGATCTATGTGTCTGTTTTTGTGCCAGTACCATACTGTCTTGATGATGACAGCTTTGTCATAGAGCTGGAAGTCCAGAATTGTGATGCCGCCAGCTTTGCTTTTCTTTCTCAATATTCCTCTGGCTATTCGTGGTCTCTTCTGGTTCCATTCAAATCTTAGGATTATTTGTTCCATTTCTTGGAAAAAATTGGGTGGTATTTTGATGGGGATTGCATTGCATGTGTAGATTGCTCTAGGTAGCATTGACCTCTTCACAATGTTGGTTCTCCCAGTCCATGAGCATGGAACGTTTTTCCGTTTCTTTGTGTCTTCTTCAATTTCTTTCCTGAGTATTTGGTAGTTTTCTGAGTACAGATCTTTTGCCTCTTGGGTTCAATGTATTCCTAGGTCTCTTCTGGTTTTGGGTGCAGTTGTGAATGGGATCGACTCCTTGATTTGTCTCTCTTCTGTCTTGTTGTTGGTGTAT
This sequence comes from Eumetopias jubatus, assembly GCF_037043125.1. Classification (NCBI taxonomy): domain Eukaryota; kingdom Metazoa; phylum Chordata; class Mammalia; order Carnivora; family Otariidae; genus Eumetopias; species Eumetopias jubatus. The sequence continues at coordinate 26,249 of NW_028275007.1, forward strand.
AGGAATGCCACTGATGTCTGTGCATTGATTTTATAGCCTGCTACTTGACGGAATTGCTGTGTGAGTTGTAGCAGTTTTGGGGTGGAGTCTTTTGGGTTTTCCACATAAAGTATCATATCATCTGCAAAGAGTGAGAGTTTGACTTCCTCTCTGCCGATTTGGATGCCTTGGATTTCTTTTGTTGTCTGATTGCTGTGGCTAGGACTTCTAATACTATGTTGAATAGCAGTGGTGAGAGTGGCTATCCCTGCCGCGTTCCTGACCTTAGGGGAAAAGATCTCAGCTTTTCCCCATTGAGAATGATATTCGCTGTAGGTTGTTCGTAGATGGCTTTTATGATATTGAGGTATGTACCCGCTGCCCCTGTACTCTGAAGAGTTTTGATCCAGAAAGTGTGCTTTACTTTGTCAAATGGTTTTTCTGCATCTATTGAGAGGATCATATGATTCTTGTTCTTTCTTTGGTTAATGTGTTTTATCACGTTGATTGATTTGCGGATGTTGAACCAGCCTTGCAGCCCAGGGATAAATCCCACTTGGTCATGGTGAATACTCCTTTTCATGTACTGTTGGGTCCTCTTGGCTAGTATTTTGGTGAGAATTTTTGCATCGATGTTCATCAAGGATATTGGTCTCTAATACTCCTTTTTGATGGGATCTTTGTCTGGTTTTGGGATCAAGGTAATGGTGGCCTCATAAAATGAGTTTGGAAGTTTTCCTTCCATTTCTATTGTTTGGAGCAGTTTCAGGAGAATAGGTATTAATTCTTCTTGAAATGTCGGATAGAATTCCCCTGGGAATCCATCTGGCCCTGGGCTTTGGTTTCTTGGGAGGTTTTTGATGACTACTTCAATTGCCTTCGTGGTTATAGGACTGTTCAGGTTTTCTCTTTCCTCCTGGGTCAGTTTTGGTAGTTGACACATCTCTAGGAATGCACCCATTTCTTCCAGGTTATGGAATATGCTGTCATAGGGTTGCTCAGATTACGTTCTTATAATCGTTTGTATTTCTTTGGTGTTGGTTGTGATCTCTCCTCTTTCATTCATGATTTTGTTGATTTGGGTCATTTCTCTTTTCTTTTGGATCAGCCTGGACAGGGGTGTATCAATCTTGTGAATTCTTTCAAAGAACCAGCTCCTAGTTCCGTTGATCTGTTCTACTGTTCTTTTGGGTTCTATTTCATTGATTTCTGCTCTGATCTGCATGATTTCTCTTCTCCTGCTGGGTTTAGGCTTTATTGGCCGTTCTTTCTCCAGCTCCTTTAGGTGTAGGGTTAGGGTGTGTATTTGAGACCTTTCATGTTTCTTGAGAAAGGCTTGTATTGCTATATACTTTCCTCGCAGGACTGCCTTGGCTGTATCCCAAAGATTTTGGACAGTTGTGTTTTCATTTTCATTGGTTTCCATGAATTTTTAAATTCTTCTTTAATTTCCTGGTTGACCCATTCATTCTTTCGTAGGATGCTCTTTAGCCTCCATGTATTTGAGTTCTTTCCGACTTTCCTCTTGTGATTGAGTTCTAGTTTCAAAGCATTGTGGTCTGAAAATGTGCAGGGAATGATCCCAATCTTTGGGTACCGGTTGAGACCTGATTTGTGACCTAGGATGTGATCCATTCTGGAGAACGTTCCATGGGCCCTAGAGAAGAATGTGTATTCCGTTGCTTCGGGATGGAACGTTCTGAATATGTCTGTGAAGTCCATTTGGTCCAGTGTGTCATTTAAAGTCTTTATTTCCTTGTTGATCTTTTGCTTAGATGATCTGGCCATTTCAGTCAGGGGGGTGTTAAAGACCCCCACTATAATTGTATGGTTGTCAATGTCTTTCTTTGCTTTTCTTCTAAATTTCCTTATATAATTGGGTGCTCCCATGTTCGGGGCATAGACATTTACAATTGTTAGATCTTCTTCTTCGATAGACCCTTTAAGTAGGGTATAGTGTCCTTCTTCATCTCTTATTACAGTCTTTGTTTTTTATCGCTTTGTTAATCACCATGTACTACATCATTTGTTTTGGTGTAGTGTCCCATGATTCATTGTTTGTTCCGAACACACAGTGCTCCATGCAGAATGTGCCCTCTTTAATACCCATCACAAGGCTAACCAATCTCCCGACCCACCTCCCCTGTAGAAACCTCGGATTTTTTTTCAGAATCCATCATCTCTCCTGGTCTGTCTCCCCCTCTCACTAACTCCCCTTCATTCTTCCTCTCCTGCTATCTCCTTCTTTTCCTTTATTCTTAAAATATGTTGCGTTATTTGTTTCAGAAGTAGAGATCTGTGATTCAACAGTCTTACACAATTCACAGCGCTCACCGTAGCTCATACCCTCCCCAATATCTATCACCCAGCCAGCCCATCCCTCCCACCCCCGACCACTCCAGCAAGCCTCACTCTGTTCCTGAGATTAAGAATTCCTCATATCAGTGAGGTCATATGATACATGTCTTTCTCTGATTGACGTATTTCACTAATCATCGGACCCTCCAGTTCCATCCTCGTCGTTGTCCATGGCAACATCTCATTCCTTTTGATGGCTGCTTAATATTCCATTGTGTATATATATATATATATATATACCACCTCTTCTTTATCCATTCATCTGTCGATGGACATCTTGGCTCTTTCAACAGTTTGGCTATTGTGGACATTGCTGCTATAAACAATGGGGTGCACGTACCGCTTCGGGTCCCTACATTTGTATCTTTGGGGTAAATACCCAGGAGTGCAATTGCTGGATCGGATGGTAGCTCTAATTTCAACTATTTGAGGAACCTCCATCCTGTTTTCCAGAGGGGTTGCACCAGCTTGCATTCCCACCACCAGTGTAGGAGGGTTCCCCTTTCTCCACATCCCCGCCCACCTCTGTCGTTCCCTGACTTGTTCATTTGAGCCATTCTGACGGGTGTGAGGGGGTATCTCATTGAGGTTTTGATGTGGATTTCCCTGATGCCGAGCCGTGTTGAGCAATTTTTCCTGTGCCTGTTGGCCATTTGGATGTCTTCTTTGGAAAAATGTCTGTTCATGTCTTCTGCCTATTTTTTGATTGGATTATTTGTTCTTTGGGTGTTGAGTTTGATACGTTTTTATACATATTGGATAGTAGCCCTTTATCTGATATGTCATTGGTAAATAATTTCTCCCATTCTGTCGGTTGTCTTTTGGTTTTGTGGACTGTTTCTTTTGCTGTGCCAAAGGTTTTTATCTTGATGAAATCCCAATAGTTCCTTTTTGCCCTGGCTTCCCGTGCCTTTGGTGATGTTTGTAGGAAGAAGTTGCTGCGGCTGAGGTCGAAGAGCTTTCTACCTGTGTTCTCCTTTAGGATTTTGATGGAGTCCTGTCTCACCCTGAGGTCTTTCAAACATTTGGAGTCTATTTTTGTGTGTGGTGTCAGGAAATGGTCCAGTGTCATTCTTCTGCATGGGGCCGTCCCATTTCCACAACTCCAGTTGTTGAAGAGACTCTCTTTTTGCCATTGGACATTCTTTCCTGCTCTGTCAAAGATAAGTTGACCATAGAGTTGAGGGTCCATTTCTGGGCTCTCGATTCTGTTCCATGGATCTATGTGTCTGTTTTTGTGCCAGTACCATACTGTCTTGATGATGACAGCTTTGTCATAGAGCTGGAAGTCCAGAATTGTGATGCCGCCAGCTTTGCTTTTCTTTCTCAATATTCCTCTGGCTATTCGTGGTCTCTTCTGGTTCCATTCAAATCTTAGGATTATTTGTTCCATTTCTTGGAAAAAATTGGGTGGTATTTTGATGGGGATTGCATTGCATGTGTAGATTGCTCTAGGTAGCATTGACCTCTTCACAATGTTGGTTCTCCCAGTCCATGAGCATGGAACGTTTTTCCGTTTCTTTGTGTCTTCTTCAATTTCTTTCCTGAGTATTTGGTAGTTTTCTGAGTACAGATCTTTTGCCTCTTGGGTTCAATGTATTCCTAGGTCTCTTCTGGTTTTGGGTGCAGTTGTGAATGGGATCGACTCCTTGATTTGTCTCTCTTCTGTCTTGTTGTTGGTGTATAGGAATGCCACTGATGTCTGTGCATTGATTTTATAGCCTGCTACTTGACGGAATTGCTGTGTGAGTTGTAGCAGTTTTGGGGTGGAGTCTTTTGGGTTTTCCACATAAAGTATCATATCATCTGCAAAGAGTGAGAGTTTGACTTCCTCTCTGCCGATTTGGATGCCTTGGATTTCTTTTTGTTGTCTGATTGCTGTGGCTAGGACTTCTAATACTATGTTGAATAGCAGTGGTGAGAGTGGCTATCCCTGCCGCGTTCCTGACCTTAGGGGAAAAGATCTCAGCTTTTCCCCATTGAGAATGATATTCGCTGTAGGTTGTTCGTAGATGGCTTTTATGATATTGAGGTATGTACCCGCTGCCCCTGTACTCTGAAGAGTTTTGATCCAGAAAGTGTGCTTTACTTTGTCAAATGGTTTTTCTGCATCTATTGAGAGGATCATATGATTCTTGTTCTTTCTTTGGTTAATGTGTTTTATCACGTTGATTGATTTGCGGATGTTGAACCAGCCTTGCAGCCCAGGGATAAATCCCACTTGGTCATGGTGAATACTCCTTTTCATGTACTGTTGGGTCCTCTTGGCTAGTATTTTGGTGAGAATTTTTGCATCGATGTTCATCAAGGATATTGGTCTCTAATACTCCTTTTTGATGGGATCTTTGTCTGGTTTTGGGATCAAGGTAATGGTGGCCTCATAAAATGAGTTTGGAAGTTTTCCTTCCATTTCTATTGTTTGGAGCAGTTTCAGGAGAATAGGTATTAATTCTTCTTGAAATGTCGGATAGAATTCCCCTGGGAATCCATCTGGCCCTGGGCTTTGGTTTCTTGGGAGGTTTTTGATGACTACTTCAATTGCCTTCGTGGTTATAGGACCGTTCAGGTTTTCTCTTTCCTCCTGGGTCAGTTTTGGTAGTTGACACATCTCTAGGAATGCACCCATTTCTTCCAGGTTATGGAATATGCTGTCATAGGGTTGCTCAGATTACGTTCTTATAATCGTTTGTATTTCTTTGGTGTTGGTTGTGATCTCTCCTCTTTCATTCATGATTTTGTTGATTTGGGTCATTTCTCTTTTCTTTTGGATCAGCCTGGACAGGGGTGTATCAATCTTGTGAATTCTTTCAAAGAACCAGCTCCTAGTTCCGTTGATCTGTTCTACTGTTCTTTTGGGTTCTATTTCATTGATTTCTGCTCTGATCTGCATGATTTCTCTTCTCCTGCTGGGTTTAGGCTTTATTGGCCGTTCTTTCTCCAGCTCCTTTAGGTGTAGGGTTAGGGTGTGTATTTGAGACCTTTCATGTTTCTTGAGAAAGGCTTGTATTGCTATATACTTTCCTCGCAGGACTGCCTTGGCTGTATCCCAAAGATTTTGGACAGTTGTGTTTTCATTTTCATTGGTTTCCATGAATTTTTAAATTCTTCTTTAATTTCCTGGTTGACCCATTCATTCTTTCGTAGGATGCTCTTTAGCCTCCATGTATTTGAGTTCTTTCCGACTTTCCTCTTGTGATTGAGTTCTAGTTTCAAAGCATTGTGGTCTGAAAATGTGCAGGGAATGATCCCAATCTTTGGGTACCGGTTGAGACCTGATTTGTGACCTAGGATGTGATCCATTCTGGAGAACGTTCCATGGGCCCTAGAGAAGAATGTGTATTCCGTTGCTTCGGGAAGGAACGTTCTGAATATGTCTGTGAAGTCCATTTGGTCCAGTGTGTCATTTAAAGTCTTTATTTCCTTGTTGATCTTTTGCTTAGATGATCTGGCCATTTCAGTCAGGGGGGTGTTAAAGTCCCCCACTCTGATTGTATGGTTGTCAATGTCTTTCTTTGCTTTTCTTCTAAATTTCCTTATATAATTGGGTGCTCCCATGTTCGGGGCATAGACATTTACAATTGTTAGATCTTCTTCTTCGATAGACCCTTTAAGTAGGGTATAGTGTCCTTCTTCATCTCTTATTACAGTCTTTGTTTTTTATCGCTTTGTTAATCACCATGTACTACATCATTTGTTTTGGTGTAGTGTCCCATGATTCATTGTTTGTTCCGAACACACAGTGCTCCATGCAGAATGTGCCCTCTTTAATACCCATCACAAGGCTAACCAATCTCCCGACCCACCTCCCCTGTAGAAACCTCGGATTTTTTTTCAGAATCCATCATCTCTCCTGGTCTGTCTCCCCCTCTCACTAACTCCCCTTCATTCTTCCTCTCCTGCTATCTCCTTCTTTTCCTTTATTCTTAAAATATGTTGCGTTATTTGTTTCAGAAGTAGAGATCTGTGATTCAACAGTCTTACACAATTCACAGCGCTCACCGTAGCTCATACCCTCCCCAATGTCTATCACCCAGCCAGCCCATCCCTCCCACCCCCGACCACTCCAGCAAGCCTCACTCTGTTCCTGAGATTAAGAATTCCTCATATCAGTGAGGTCATATGATACATGTCTTTCTCTGATTGACTTATTTCACTAATCATCAGACCCTCCAGTTCCATCCACGTCGTTGTCCATGGCAACATCTCATTCCTTTTGATGGCTGCATAATATTCCATTGTGTATATATATACCACCTCTTCTTTATCCACTCATCTGTCGATGGACATCTTGGCTCTTTCAACAGTTTGGCTATTGTGGACATTGCTGCTATAAACAATGGGGTGCACGTACCGCTTCGGGTCCCTACATTTGTATCTTTGGGGTAAATACCCAGGAGTGCAATTGCTGGATCGGATGGTAGCTCTAATTTCAACTATTTGAGGAACCTCCATCTTGTTTTCCAGAGGGGTTGCACCAGCTTGCATTCCCACCACCAGTGTAGGAGGGTTCCCCTTTCTCCACATCCCCGCCAACCTCTGTCGTTCCCTGACTTGTTCATTTGAGCCATTCTGACGGGTGTGAGGGGGTATCTCATTGAGGTTTTGATGTGGATTTCCCTGATGCCGAGCCGTGTTGAGCACTTTTTCATGTGCCTGTTGGCCATTTGGATGTCTTCTTTGGAAAAATGTCTGTTCATGCCTTCTGCCTATTTTTTGATTGGATTATTTGTTCTTTGGGTGTTGAGTTTGATACGTTTTTATACATATTGGATAGTAGCCCTTTATCTGATATGTCATTCGTAAATAATTTCTCCCATTCTGTCGGTTGTCTTTTGGTTTTGTGGACTGTTTCTTTTGCTGTGCCAAAGGTTTTTATCTTGATGAAATCCCAATAGTTCATTTTTGCCCTGGCTTCCCGTGCCTTTGGTGATGTTTGTAGGAAGAAGTTGCTGCGGCTGAGGTCGAAGAGCTTGCTACCTGTGTTCTCCTTTAGGATTTTGATGGAGTCTTGTCTCACACTGAGGTCTTTCAAACATTTGGAGTCTATTTTTGTGTGTGGTGTCAGGAAATGGTCCAGTGTCATTCTTCTGCATGGGGCTGTCCAATTTCCACAACTCCAGTTGTGGAAGAGACTCTCTTTTTGCCATTGCACATTCTTTCCTGCTCTGTCAAAGATAAGTTGACCATAGAGTTGAGGGTCCATTTCTGTGCTCTCGATTCTGTTCCATGGATCTATCTGTCTGTTTTTGTGCCAGTACCATACTGTCTTGATGATGACTGCTTTGTCATAGAGCTGGAAGTCCAGAATTGTGATGCCGCCAGCTTTGCTTTTCTTTCTCAATATTCCTCTGGCTATTCGTGGTCTCTTCTGGTTCCATTCAAATCTTAGGATTATTTGTTCGATTTCTTGGAAAAAAGTGGATGGTATTTTGATGGGGATTGCATTGCATGTGTAGATTGCTCTAGGTAGCATTGACCTCTTCACAATGTTGGTTCTCCCAGTCCATGAGCATGGAACGTTTTTCCGTTTCTTTGTGTCTTCTTCAATTTCTTTCCTGAGTATTTGGTAGTTTTCTGAGTACAGATCCTTTACCTCTTGGGTTCAATGTATTCCTAGGTCTCTTCTGGTTTTGGGTGCAGTTGTGAATGGGATCGACTCCTTGATTTGTCTCTCTTCTGTCTTGTTGTTGGTGTATAGGAATGCCACTGATGTCTGTGCATTGATTTTATAGCCTGCTACTTGACGGAATTGCTGTGTGAGTTCTAGCAGTTTTGGGGTGGAGTCTTTTGGGTTTTCCACATAAAGTATCATATCATCTGCAAAGAGTGAGAGTTTGACTTCCTCTCTGCCGATTTGGATGCCTTGGATTTCTTTTTGTTGTCTGATTGCTGTGGCTAGGACTTCTAATACTATGTTGAATAGCAGTGGTGAGAGTGGCTATCCCTGCCGCGTTCCTGACCTTAGGGGAAAAGATCTCAGCTTTTCCCCATTGAGAATGATATTCGCTGTAGGTTGTTCGTAGATGGCTTTTATGATATTGAGGTATGTACCCGCTGTCCCTGTACTCTGAAGAGTTTTGATCCAGAAAGTGTGCTTTACTTTGTCAAATGGTTTTTCTGCATCTATTGAGAGGATCATATGATTCTTGTTCTTTCTTTGGTTAATGTGTTTTATCACGTTGATTGATTTGCGGATGTTGAACCAGCCTTGCAGCCCAGGGATAAATCCCACTTGGTCATGGTGAATACTCCTTTTCATGTACTGTTGGGTCCTCTTGGCTAGTATTTTGGTGAGAATTTTTGCATCGATGTTCATCAAGGATATTGGTCTCTAATACTCCTTTTTGATGGGATCTTTGTCTGGTTTTGGGATCAAGGTAATGGTGGCCTCATAAAATGAGTTTGGAAGTTTTCCTTCCATTTCTATTGTTTGGAACAGTTTCAGGAGAATAGGTATTAATTCTTCTTTAAATGTCTGATAGAATTCCCCTGGGAATCCATCTGGCCCTGGGCTTTGGTTTCTTGGGAGGTTTTTGATGACTACTTCAATTGCCTTCGTGGTTATAGGACTGTTCAGGTTTTCTCTTTCTTCCTGGGTCAGTTTTGGTAGTTGACACATCTCTAGGAATGCACCCATTTCTTCCAGGTTATGGAATATGCTGCCATAGGGTTGCTCAGATTACGTTCTTATAATCGTTTGTATTTCTTTGGTGTTGGTTGTGATCTCTCCTCCTTCATTCATGATTTTGTTGATTTGGGTCATTTCTCTTTTCTTTTTGATCAGCCTGGACAGGGGTGTATCAATCTTGTGAATTCTTTCAAAGAACCAGCTCCTAGTTCCGTTGATCTGTTCTACTGTTCTTTTGGGTTCTATTTCATTGATTTCTGCTCTGATCTGCATGATTTCTCTTCTCCTGCTGGGTTTAGGCTTTATTGGCCGTTCTTTCTCCAGCTCCTTTAGGTGTAGGGTTAGGGTGTGTATTTGAGACCTTTCATGTTTCTTGAGAAAGGCTTGTATTGCTATATACTTTCCTCGCAGGACTGCCTTGGCTGTATCCCAAAGATTTTGGACAGTTGTGTTTTCATTTTCATTGGTTTCCATGAATTTTTAAATTCTTCTTTAATTTCCTGGTTGACCCATTCATTCTTTCGTAGGATGCTCTTTAGCCTCCATGTATTTGAGTTCTTTCCGACTTTCCTCTTGTGATTGAGTTCTAGTTTCAAAGCATTGTGGTCCGAAAATGTGCAGGGAATGATCCCAATCTTTGGGTACCGGTTGAGACCTGATTTGTGACCTAGGATGTGATCCATTCTGGAGAACGTCCCATGGGCCCTAGAGAAGAATGTGTATTCCGTTGCTTCGGGATGGAACGTTCTGAATATGTCTGTGAAGTCCATTTGGTCCAGTGTGTCATTTAAAGTCTTTATTTCCTTGTTGATCTTTTGCTTAGATGATCTGGCCATTTCAGTCAGGGGGGTGTTAAAGTCCCCCACTATGATTGTATGGTTGTCAATGTCTTTCTTTGCTTTTCTTCTAAATTGCCTTATATAATTGGATGCTCCCATGTTCGGGGCATAGACATTTACAATTGTTAGATCTTCTTCTTGGATAGACCCTTTAAGTAGGATATAGTGTCCTTCTTCATCTCTTATTACAGTCTTTGTTTTTTATTGCTTTGTTAATCACCATGTACTACATCATTTGTTTTGGTGTAGTGTCCCATGATTCATTGTTTGTTCCGAACACACAGTGCTCCATGCAGAATGTGCCCTCTTTAATACCCATCACCAGGCTAACCAATCCCCCGACCCACCTCCCCTCTAGAAACCTCGGAATTTTTTTCAGAATCCATCATCTCTCCTGGTCTGTCTCCCCCTCTCACTAACTCCCCTTCATTCTTCCTCTCCTGCTATCTCCTTCTTTTCCTTTATTCTTAAAATATGATGCGTTATTTGTTTCAGAAGTAGAGATCTGTGATTCAACAGTCTTACACAATTCACAGCGCTCACCGTAGCTCATACCCTCCCCAATGTCTATCACCCAGCCAGCCCATCCCTCCCACCCCCGACCACTCCAGCAAGCCTCACTCTGTTCCTGAGATTAAGAATTCCTCATATCAGTGAGGTCATATGATACATGTCTTTCTCTGATTGACTTATTTCACTAATCATCGGACCCTCCAGTTCCATCCACGTCGTTGTCCATGGCAACATCTCATTCCTTTTGATGGCTGCGTAATATTCCATTGTGTATATATATACCACCTCTTCTTTATCCACTCATCTGTCGATGGACATCTTGGCTCTTTCAACAGTTTGGCTATTGTGGACATTGCAGCTATAAACAATGGGGTGCACGTACCGCTTCGGGTCCCTACATTTGTATCTTTGGGGTAAATACCCAGGAGTGCAATTGCTGGATCGGATGGTAGCTCTAATTTCAACTATTTGAGGAACCTCCATCTTGTTTTCCAGAGGGGTTGTCCCAGCTTGCATTCCCACCACCAGTGTAGGAGGGTTCCCCTTTCTCCACATCCCGGCCAATCTCTGTCGTTCCCTGACTTGTTCATTTGAGCCATTCTGACGGGTGTGAGAGGGTATCTCATTGAGGTTTTGATGTGGATTTCCCTGATGCCGAGCAGTGTTGAGCACTTTTTCCTGTGCCTGTTGGCCATTTGGATGTCTTCTTTGGAAAAATGTCTGTTCATGTCTTCTGCCTATTTTTTGATTGGATTATTTGTTCTTTGGGTGTTGAGTTTGATACGTTTTTATACATATTGGATAGTAGCCCTTTATCTGGTATGTCATTCGTAAATAATTTCTCCCATTCTGTCGGTTGTCTTTTGGTTTTGTGGACTGTTTCTTTTGCTGTGCCAAAGGTTTTTATCTTGATGAAATCCCAATAGTTCCTTTTTGCCCTGGCTTCCCGTGCCTTTGGTGATGTTTGTAGGAAGAAGTTGCTGCGGCTGAGGTCGAAGAGCTTGCTACCTGTGTTCTCCTTTAGGATTTTGATGGAGTCCTGTCTCACACTGAGGTCTTTCAAACATTTGGAGTCTATTTTTGTGTGTGGTGTCAGGAAATGGTCCAGTGTCATTCTTCTGCATGGGGCTGTCCAATTTCCACAACTCCAGTTGTGGAAGAGACTCTCTTTTTGCCATTGGACATTCTTTCCTGCTCTGTCAAAGATAAGTTGACCATAGAGTTGAGGGTCCATTTCTGGGCTCTCGATTCTGTTCCATGGATCTATCTGTCTGTTTTTGTGCCAGTACCATACCGTCTTGATGATGACAGCTTTGTCATAGAGCTGGAAGTCCAGAATTGTGATGCCGCCAGCTTTGCTTTTCTTTCTCAATATTCCTCTGGCTATTCGTGGTCTCTTCTGGTTCCATTCAAATCTTAGGATTATTTGTTCCATTTCTTGGAAAAAAGTGGATGGTATTTTGATGGGGATTGCATTGCATGTGTAGATTGCTCTAGGTAGCATTGACCTCTTCACAATGTTGGTTCTCCCAGTCCATGAGCATGGAACGTTTTTCCGTTTCTTTGTGTCTTCTTCAATTTCTTTCCTGAGTATTTGGTAGTTTTCTGAGTACAGATCCTTTGCCTCTTGGGTTCAATGTATTCCTAGGTCTCTTCTGGTTTTGGGTGCAGTTGTGAATGGGATCGACTCCTTGATTTGTCTCTCTTCTGTCTTGTTGTTGGTGTATAGGAATGCCACTGATGTCTGTGCATTGATTTTATAGCCTGCTACTTGACGGAATTGCTGTGTGAGTTGTAGCAGTTTTGGGGTGGAGTCTTTTGGGTTTTCCACATAAAGTATCATATCATCTGCAAAGAGTGAGAGTTTGACTTCCTCTCTGCCGATTTGGATGCCTTGGATTTCTTTTTGTTGTCTGATTGCTGTGGCTAGGACTTCTAATACTATGTTGAATAGCAGTGGTGAGAGTGGCTATCCCTGCCGCGTTCCTGACCTTAGGGGAAAAGATCTCAGCTTTTCCCCATTGAGAATGATATTCGCTGTAGGTTGTTCGTAGATGGCTTTTATGATATTGAGGTATGTACCCGCTGTCCCTGTACTCTGAAGAGTTTTGCTCCAGAAAGTGTGCTTTACTTTGTCAAATGGTTTTTCTGCATCTATTGAGAGGATCATATGATTCTTGTTCTTTCTTTGGTTAATGTGTTTTATCACGTTGATTGATTTGCGGATGTTGAACCAGCCTTGCAGCCCAGGGATAAATCCCACTTGGTCATGGTGAATACTCCTTTTCATGTACTGTTGGGTCCTCTTGGCTAGTATTTTGGTGAGAATTTTTGCATCGATGTTCATCAAGGATATTGGTCTCTAATACTCCTTTTTGATGGGATCTTTGTCTGGTTTTGGGATCAAGGTAATGGTGGCCTCATAAAATGAGTTTGGAAGTTTTCCTTCCATTTCTATTGTTTGGAACAGTTTCAGGAGAATAGGTATTAATTCTTCTTTAAATGTCTGATAGAATTCCCCTGGGAATCCATCTGGCCTTGGGCTTTGGTTTCTTGGGAGGTTTTTGATGACTACTTCAATTGCCTTCGTGGTTATAGGACTGTTCAGGTTTTCTCTTTCTTCCTGGGTCAGTTTTGGTAGTTGACACATCTCTAGGAATGCACCCATTTCTTCCAGGTTATGGAATATGCTGCCATAGGGTTGCTCAGATTACGTTCTTATAATCGTTTGTATTTCTTTGGTGTTGGTTGTGATCTCTCCTCCTTCATTCATGATTTTGTTGATTTGGGTCATTTCTCTTTTCTTTTTGATCAGCCTGGACAGGGGTGTATCAATCTTGTGAATTCTTTCAAAGAACCAGCTCGTAGTTCCGTTGATCTGTTCTACTGTTCTTTTGGGTTCTATTTCATTGATTTCTGCTCTGATCTGCATGATTTCTCTTCTCCTGCTGGGTTTAGGCTTTATTGGCCGTTCTTTCTCCAGCTCCTTTAGGTGTAGGGTTAGGGTGTGTATTTGAGACCTTTCATGTTTCTTGAGAAAGGCTTGTATTGCTATATACTTTCCTCGCAGGACTGCCTTGGCTGTATCCCAAAGATTTTGGACAGTTGTGTTTTCATTTTCATTGGTTTCCATGAATTTTTAAATTCTTCTTTAATTTCCTGGTTGACCCATTCATTCTTTCGTAGGATGCTCTTTAGCCTCCATGTATTTGAGTTCTTTCCGACTTTCCTCTTGTGATTGAGTTCTAGTTTCAAAGCATTGTGGTCTGAAAATGTGCAGGGAATGATCCCAATCTTTGGGTACCGGTTGAGACCTGATTTGTGACCTAGGATGTGATCCATTCTGGAGAACGTCCCATGGGCCCTAGAGAAGAATGTGTATTCCGTTGCTTCGGGATGGAACGTTCTGAATATGTCTGTGAAGTCCATTTGGTCCAGTGTGTCATTTAAAGTCTTTATTTCCTTGTTGATCTTTTGCTTAGATGATCTGGCCATTTCAGTCAGGGGGGTGTTAAAGTCCCCCACTCTGATTGTATGGTTGTCAATGTCTTTCTTTGCTTTTCTTCTAAATTGCCTTATATAATTGGATGCTCCCATGTTCGGGGCATAGACATTTACAATTGTTAGATCTTCTTCTTGGATAGACCCTTTAAGTAGGATATAGTGTCCTTCTTCATCTCTTATTACAGTCTTTGTTTTTTATTGCTTTGTTAATCACCATGTACTACATCATTTGTTTTGGTGTAGTGTCCCATGATTCATTGTTTGTTCCGAACACACAGTGCTCCATGCAGAATGTGCCCTCTTTAATACCCATCACCAGGCTAACCAATCCCCCGACCCACATCCCCTCTAGAAACCTCGGATTTTTTTTCAGAATCCATCATCTCCCCTGGTCTGTCTCCCCCTCTCACTAACTCCCCTTCATTCTTCCTCTCCTGCTATCTCCTTCTTTTCCTTTATTCTTAAAATATGATGCGTTATTTGTTTCAGAAGTAGAGATCTGTGATTCAACAGTCTTACACAATTCACAGCGCTCACCGTAGCTCATACCCTCCCCAATGTCTATCACCCAGCCAGCCCATCCCTCCCACCCCCGACCACTCCAGCAAGCCTCACTCTGTTCCTGAGATTAAGAATTCCTCATATCAGTGAGGTCATATGATACATGTCTTTCTCTGATTGTCTTATTTCACTAATCATCGGACCCTCCAGTTCCATCCACGTCGTTGTCCATGGCAACATCTCATTCCTTTTGATGGCTGCGTAATATTCCATTGTGTATATATATACCACCTCTTCTTTATCCACTCATCTGTCGATGGACATCTTGGCTCTTTCAACAGTTTGGCTATTGTGGACATTGCTGCTATAAACAATGGGGTGCACGTACCGCTTCGGGTCCCTACATTTGTATCTTTGGGGTAAATACCCAGGAGTGCAATTGCTGGATCGGATGGTAGCTCTAATTTCAACTATTTGAGGAACCTCCATCCTGTTTTCCAGAGGGGTTGCACCAGCTTGCATTCCCACCACCAGTGTAGGAGGGTTCCCCTTTCTCCACATCCCCGCCAACCTCTGTCGTTCCCTGACTTGTTCATTTGAGCCATTCTGACGGGTGTGAGGGGGTATCTCATTGAGGTTTTCATGTGGATTTCCCTGATGCCGAGCCGTGTTGAGCACTTTTTCATGTGCCTGTTGGCCATTTGGATGTCTTCTTTGGAAAAATGTCTGTTCATCTCTTCTGCCTATTTTTTGATTGGATTATTTGTTCTTTGGGTGTTGAGTTTGATACGTTTTTATACATATTGGATAGTAGCCCTTTATCTGATATGTCATTCGTAAATAATTTCTCCCATTCTGTCGGTTGTGTTTTGGTTTTGTGGACTGTTTCTTTTGCTGTGCCAAAGGTTTTAATCTTGATGAAATCCCAATATTTCCTTTTTGCCCTGGCTTCCCGTGCCTTTGGTGATGTTTCTAGGAAGAAGTTGCTGCGGCTGAGGTCGAAGAGCTTGCTACCTGTGTTCTCCTTTAGGATTTTGATGGAGTCCTGTCTCACACTGAGGTCTTTCAAGCATTTGGAGTCTATTTTTGTGTGTGGTGTCAGGAAATGGTCCAGTGTCATTCTTCTGCATGGGGCTGTCCAATTTCCACAACTCCAGTTGTTGAAGAGACTCTCTTTTTGCCATTGGACATTCTTTCCTGCTCTGTCAAAGATAAGTTGACCATAGAGTTGAGGGTCCATTTCTGGGCTCTCGATTCTGTTCCATGGATCTATGTATCTGTTTTTGTGCCAGTACCATACTGTCTTGATGATGACAGCTTTGTCATAGAGCTGGAAGTCCAGAATTGTGATGCCGCCAGCTTTGCTTTTCTTTCTCAATATTCCTCTGTCTATTCGTGGTCTCTTCTGGTTCCATTCAAATCTTAGGATTATTTGTTCCATTTCTTGGAAAAAAGTGGATGGTATTTTGACGGGGATTGCATTGCATGTGTAGATTGCTCTAGGTAGCATTGACCTCTTCACAATGTTGGTTCTCCCAATCCATGAGCATGGAACGTTTTTCCGTTTCGTTGTGTCTTCTTCAATTTCTTTCCTGAGTATTTGGTAGTTTTCGGGGTACAGATCCTTTGCCTCTTGGGTTCAATTTATTCCTAGGTCTCTTCTGGTTTTGGGTGCAGTTGTGAATGGGATCGACTCCTTGATTTGTCTCTCTTCTGTCTTGTTGTTGGTGTATAGGAATGCCACTGATGTCTGTGCATTGATTTTATAGCCTGCTACTTGACGGAATTGCTGTGTGAGTTGTAGCAGTTTTGGGGTGGAGTCTTTTGGGTTTTCCACATAAAGTATCATATCATCTGCAAAGAGTGAGAGTTTGACTTCCTCTCTGCCGATTTGGATGCCTTGGATTTCTTTTTGTTGTCTGATTGCTGTGGCTAGGACTTCTAATACTATGTTGAATAGCAGTGGTGAGAGTGGCTATCCCTGCCGCGTTCCTGACCTTAGGGGAAAAGATCTCAGCTTTTCCCCATTGAGAATGAAATTCGCTGTAGGTTGTTCGTAGATGGCTTTTATGATATTGAGGTATGTACCCGCTGTCCCTGTACTCTGAAGAGTTTTGATCCAGAAAGTGTGCTTTACTTTGTCAAATGGTTTTTCTGCATCTATTGAGAGGATCATAAGATTCTTGTTCTTTCTTTGGTTAATGTGTTTTATCACGTTGATTGATTTGCGGATGTTGAACCAGCCTTGCAGCCCAGGGATAAATCCCACTTGGTCATGGTGAATACTCCTTTTCATGTACTGTTGGGTCCTCTTGGCTAGTATTTTGGTGAGAATTTTTGCATCGATGTTCATCAAGGATATTGGTCTCTAATACTCCTTTTTGATGGGATCTTTGTCTGGTTTTGGGATCAAGGTAATGGTGGCCTCATAAAATGAGTTTGGAAGTTTTCCTTCCATTTCTATTGTTTGGAACAGTTTCAGGAGAATAGGTATTAATTCTTCTTTAAATGTCGGATAGAATTCCCCTGGGAATCCATCTGGCCCTGGGCTTTGGTTTCTTGGGAGGTTTTTGATGACTACTTCAATTGCCTTCGTGGTTATAGGACTGTTCAGGTTTTCTCTTTCTTCCTGGGTCAGTTTTGGTAGTTGACACATCTCTAGGAATGCACCCATTTCTTCCAGGTTATGGAATAGGCTGCCATAGGGTTGCTCAGATTACGTTCTTATAATCGTTTGTATTTCTTTGGTGTTGGTTGTGATCTCTCCTCCTTCATTCATGATTTTGTTGATTTGGGTCATTTCTCTTTTCTTTTGGATCAGCCTGGACAGGGGTGTATCAATCTTGTGAATTCTTTCAAAGAACCAGCTCCTAGTTCCGTTGATCTGTTCTACTGTTCTTTTGGGTTCTTTTCATTGATTTCTGCTCTGATCTGCATGATTTCTCTTCTCCTGCTGGGTTTAGGCTTTATTGGCCGTTCTTTCTCCAGCTCCTTTAGGTGTAGCGTTAGGGTGTGTATTTGAGACCTTTCATGTTTCTTGAGAAAGGCTTGTATTGCTATATACTTTCCTCGCAGGACTGCCTTGGCTGTATCCCAAAGATTTTGGACAGTTGTGTTTTCATTTTCATTGGTTTCCAGGAATTTTTAAATTCTTCTTTAATTTCCTGGTTGACCCATTCATTCTTTCGTAGGATGCTCTTTAGCCTCCATGTATTTGAGTTCTTTCCGACTTTCCTCTTGTGATTGAGTTCTAGTTTCAAAGCATTGTGGTCTGAAAATGTGCAGGGAATGATCCCAGTCTTTGGGTACCGGTTGAGACCTGATTTGTGACCTAGGATGTGATCCATTCTGGAGAACGTTCCATGGGCCCTAGAGAAGAATGTGTATTCCGTTGCTTCGGGATGGAACGTTCTGAATATGTCTGTGAAGTCCATTTGGTCCAGTGTGTCATTTAAAGTCTTTATTTCCTTGTTGATCTTTTGCTTAGATGATCTGGCCATTTCAGTCAGGGGGGTGTTAAAGTCCCCCACTCTGATTGTATGGTTGTCAATGTCTTTTTTTGCTTTTCTTCTAAATTGCCTTATATAATTGGATGCTCCCATGTTCGGGGCATAGACATTTACAATTGTTAGATCTTCTTCTTGGATAGACCCTTTAAGTAGGATATAGTGTCCTTCTTCATCTCTTATTACAGTCCTTGTTTTTTATTGCTTTGTTAATCACCATGTACTACATCATTTGTTTTGGTGTAGTGTCCCATGATTCATTGTTTGTTCCGAACACACAGTGCTCCATGCAGAATGTGCCCACTTTAATACCCATCACCAGGCTAACCAATCCCCCGACCCACCTCCCCTCTAGAAACCTCGGATTTTTTTTCAGAATCCATCATCTCTCCTGGTCTGTCTCCCCCTCTCACTAACTCCCCTTCATTCTTCCTCTCCTGCTATCTCCTTCTTTTCCTTTATTCTTAAAATATGATGCGTTATTTGTTTCAGAAGTAGAGATCTGTGATTCAACATTCTTACACAATTCACAGCGCTCACCGTAGCTCATACCCTCCCCAATGTCTATCACCCAGCCAACCCATCCCTCCCACACCCGACCACTCCAGCAAGCCTCACTCTGTTCCTGAGATTAAGAATTCCTCATATCAGTGAGGTCATATGATACATGTCTTTCTCTGATTGTCTTATTTCACTAATCATCGGACCCTCCAGTTCCATCCACGTCGTTGTCCATGGCAACATCTCATTCCTTTTGATGGCTGCGTAATATTCCATTGTGTATATATATACCACCTCTTCTTTATCCACTCATCTGTCGATGGACATCTTGGCTCTTTCAACAGTTTGGCTATTGTGGACATTGCTGCTATAAACAATGGGGTGCACGTACCGCTTCGGGTCCCTACATTTGTATCTTTGGGGTAAATACCCAGGAGTGCAATTGCTGGATCGGATGGTAGCTCTAATTTCAACTATTTGAGGAACCTCCATCCTGTTTTCCAGAGGGGTTGCACCAGCTTGCATTCCCACCACCCGTGTAGGAGGGTTCCCCTTTCTCCACATCCCCGCCAACCTCTGTCGTTCCCTGACTTGTTCATTTGAGCCATTCTGACGGGTGTGAGGGGGTATCTCATTGAGGTTTTCATGTGGATTTCCCTGATGCCGAGCCGTGTTGAGCACTTTTTCCTGTGCCTGTTGGCCATTTGGATATCTTCTTTGGAAAAATGTCTGTTCATGTCTTCTGCCTATTTTTTGATTGGATTATTTGTTCTTTGGGTGTTGAGTTTGATACGTTTTTATACATATTGGATAGTAGCCCTTTATCTGGTATGTCATTCGTAAATAATTTCTCCCATTCTGTCGGTTGTGTTTTGGTTTTGTGGACTGTTTCTTTTGCTGTGCCAAAGGTTTTTATCTTGATGAAATCCCAATAGTTCATTTTTGCCCTTGCTTCCCGTGCCTTTGGTGATGTTTGTAGGAAGAAGTTGCTGCGGCTGAGGTCGAAGAGCTTGCTACCTGTGTTCTCCTTTAGGATTTTGATGGAGTCCTGTCTTACATTGAGGTCTTTCAAACATTTGGACTCTATTTTTGTGTGTGGTGTCAGGAAATGGTCCAGTGTCATTCTTCTGCATGGGGCTGTCCAATTTCCACAACTCCAGTTGTTGAAGAGACTCTCTTTTTGCCATTGGACATTTTTTCCTGCTCTGTCAAAGGTAAGTTGACCATAGAGTTGAGGGTCCACTTCTGGGCTCTCGATTCTGTTCCATGGATCTATGTGTCTGTTTTTGTGCCAGTACCCTACTGTCTTGATGATGACAGCTTTGTCATAGAGCTGGAAGTCCAGAATTGTGATGCCGCCAGCTTTGCTTTTCTTTCTCAATATTCCTCTGGCTATTCGTGGTCTCTTCTGGTTCCATTCAAATCTTAGGATTATTTGTTCCATTTCTTGGAAAAAAGTGGATGGTATTTTGATGGGGATTGCATTGCATGTGTAGATTGCTCTAGGTAGCATTGACCTCTTCACAATGTTGGTTCTCCCAATCCATGAGCATGGAACGTTTTTCCGTTTCTTTGTGTCTTCTTCAATTTCTTTCCTGAGTATTTGGTAGTTTTCGGGTTACAGATCCTTTGCCTCTTGGGTTCAATTTATTCCTAGGTCTCTTCTGGTTTTGGGTGCAGTTGTGAATGGGATCGACTCCTTGATTTGTCTCTCTTCTGTCTTGTTGTTGGTGTATAGGAATGCCACTGATGTCTGTGCATTGATTTTATAGCCTGCTACTTGACCCAATTGCTGTGTGAGTTGTAGCAGTTTTGGGGTGGAGTATTTTGGGTTTTCCACATAAAGTATCATATCATCTGCAAAGAGTGAGAGTTTGACTTCCTCTCTGCCGATTTGGATGCCTTGGATTTCTTTTTGTTGTCTGATTGCTGTGGCTAGGACTTCTAATACTATGTTGAATAGCAGTGGTGAGAGTGGCTATCCCTGCCGCGTTCCTGACCTTAGGGGAAAAGATCTCAGCTTTTCCCCATTGAGAATGATATTCGGTGTAGGTTGTTCGTAGATGGCTTTTATGATATTGAGGTATGTACCCGCTGTCCCTGTACTCTGAAGAGTTTTGATCCAGAAAGTGTGCTTTACTTTGTCAAATGGTTTTTCTGCATCTATTGAGAGGATCATATGATTCTTGTGCTTTCTTTGGTTAATGTGTTTTATCACGTTGATTGATTTGCGGATGTTGAACCAGCCTTGCAGCCCAGGGATAAATCCCACTTGGTCATGGTGAATACTCCTTTTCATGTACTGTTGGGTCCTCTTGGCTAGTATTTTGGTGAGAATTTTTGCATCGATGTTCATCAAGGATATTGGTCTCTAATACTCCTTTTTGATGGGATCTTTGTCTGGTTTTGGGATCAAGGTAATGGTGGCCTCATAAAATGAGTTTGGAAGTTTTCCTTCCATTTCTATTGTTTGGAACAGTTTCAGGAGAATAGGTATTAATTCTTCTTTAAATGTCGGATAGAATTCCCCTGGGAATCCATCTGGCCCTGGGCTTTGGTTTCTTGGGAGGTTTTTGATGACTACTTCAATTGCTTTCGTGGTTATAGGACTGTTCAGGTTTTCTCTTTCTTCCTGGGTCAGTTTTGGTAGTTGACCCATCTCTAGGAATGCACCCATTTCTTCCAGGTTATGGAATATGCTGCCATAGGGTTGCTCAGATTACGTTCTTATAATCGCTTGTATTTCTTTGGTGTTGGTTGTGATCTCTCCTCTTTCATTCATGATTTTGTTGATTTGGGTCATTTCTCTTTTCTTTTTGATCAGCCTGGACAGGGGTGTATCAATCTTGTGAATTCTTTCAAAGAACCAGCTCCTAGTTCCGTTGATCTGTTCTACTGTTCTTTTGGGTTCTATTTCATTGATTTCTGCTCTGATCTGCATGATTTCTCTTCTCCTGCTGGGTTTAGGCTTTATTGGCCGTTCTTTCTCCAGCTCCTTTAGGTGTAGGGTTAGGGTGTGTATTTGAGACCTTTCATGTTTCTTGAGAAAGGCTTGTATTGCTATATGCTTTCCTCGCAGGACTGCCTTGGCTGTATCCCAAAGATTTTGGACAGTTGTGTTTTCATTTTCATTGGTTTCCATGAATTTTTAAATTCTTCTTTAATTTCCTGGTTGACCCATTCATTCTTTCGTAGGATGCTCTTTAGCCTCCATGTATTTGAGTTCTTTCCGACTTTCCTCTTGTGATTGAGTTCTAGTTTCAAAGCATTGTGGTCTGAAAATGTGCAGGGAATGATCCCAATCTTTGGGTACCGGTTGAGACCTGATTTGTGACCTAGGATGTGATCCATTCTGGAGAACGTTCCATGGGCCCTAGAGAAGAATGTGTATTCCGTTGCTTCGGGAAGGAACGTTCTGAATATGTCTGTGAAGTCCATTTGGTCCAGTGTGTCATTTAAAGTCTTTATTTCCTTGTTGATCTTTTGCTTAGATGATCTGGCCATTTCAGTCAGGGGGGTGTTAAAGTCCCCCACTCTGATTGTATGGTTGTCAATGTCTTTCTTTGCTTTTCTTCTAAATTGCCTTATATAATTGGATGCTCCCATGTTCGGGGCATAGACATTTACAATTGTTAGATCTTCTTCTTGGATAGACCCTTTAAGTAGGATATAGTGTCCTTCTTCATCTCTTATTACAGTCTTTGTTTTTTATTGCTTTGTTAATCACCATGTACTACATCATTTGTTTTGGTGTAGTGTCCCATGATTCATTGTTTGTTCCGAACACACAGTGCTCCATGCAGAATGTGCCCTCTTTAATACCCATCACCAGGCTAACCAATCCCCCGACCCACATCCCCTCTAGAAACCTCGGATTTTTTTTCAGAATCCATCATCTCCCCTGGTCTGTCTCCCCCTCTCACTAACTCCCCTTCATTCTTCCTCTCCTGCTATCTCCTTCTTTTCCTTTATTCTTAAAATATGATGCGTTATTTGTTTCAGAAGTAGAGATCTGTGATTCAACAGTCTTACACAATTCACAGCGCTCACCGTAGCTCATACCCTCCCCAATGTCTATCACCCAGCCAGCCCATCCCTCCCACCCCCGACCACTCCAGCAAGCCTCACTCTGTTCCTGAGATTAAGAATTCCTCATATCAGTGAGGTCATATGATACATGTCTTTCTCTGATTGTCTTATTTCACTAATCATCGGACCCTCCAGTTCCATCCACGTCGTTGTCCATGGCAACATCTCATTCCTTTTGATGGCTGCGTAATATTCCATTGTGTATATATATACCACCTCTTCTTTATCCACTCATCTGTCGATGGACATCTTGGCTCTTTCAACAGTTTGGCTATTGTGGACATTGCTGCTATAAACAATGGGGTGCACGTACCGCTTCGGGTCCCTACATTTGTATCTTTGGGGTAAATACCCAGGAGTGCAATTGCTGGATCGGATGGTAGCTCTAATTTCAACTATTTGAGGAACCTCCATCCTGTTTTCCAGAGGGGTTGCACCAGCTTGCATTCCCACCACCAGTGTAGGAGGGTTCCCCTTTCTCCACATCCCCGCCAACCTCTGTCGTTCCCTGACTTGTTCATTTGAGCCATTCTGACGGGTGTGAGGGGGTATCTCATTGAGGTTTTCATGTGGATTTCCCTGATGCCGAGCCGTGTTGAGCACTTTTTCATGTGCCTGTTGGCCATTTGGATGTCTTCTTTGGAAAAATGTCTGTTCATCTCTTCTGCCTATTTTTTGATTGGATTATTTGTTCTTTGGGTGTTGAGTTTGATACGTTTTTATACATATTGGATAGTAGCCCTTTATCTGATATGTCATTCGTAAATAATTTCTCCCATTCTGTCGGTTGTGTTTTGGTTTTGTGGACTGTTTCTTTTGCTGTGCCAAAGGTTTTAATCTTGATGAAATCCCAATATTTCCTTTTTGCCCTGGCTTCCCGTGCCTTTGGTGATGTTTCTAGGAAGAAGTTGCTGCGGCTGAGGTCGAAGAGCTTGCTACCTGTGTTCTCCTTTAGGATTTTGATGGAGTCCTGTCTCACACTGAGGTCTTTCAAGCATTTGGAGTCTATTTTTGTGTGTGGTGTCAGGAAATGGTCCAGTGTCATTCTTCTGCATGGGGCTGTCCAATTTCCACAACTCCAGTTGTTGAAGAGACTCTCTTTTTGCCATTGGACATTCTTTCCTGCTCTGTCAAAGATAAGTTGACCATAGAGTTGAGGGTCCATTTCTGGGCTCTCGATTCTGTTCCATGGATCTATGTATCTGTTTTTGTGCCAGTACCATACTGTCTTGATGATGACAGCTTTGTCATAGAGCTGGAAGTCCAGAATTGTGATGCCGCCAGCTTTGCTTTTCTTTCTCAATATTCCTCTGTCTATTCGTGGTCTCTTCTGGTTCCATTCAAATCTTAGGATTATTTGTTCCATTTCTTGGAAAAAAGTGGATGGTATTTTGACGGGGATTGCATTGCATGTGTAGATTGCTCTAGGTAGCATTGACCTCTTCACAATGTTGGTTCTCCCAATCCATGAGCATGGAACGTTTTTCCGTTTCGTTGTGTCTTCTTCAATTTCTTTCCTGAGTATTTGGTAGTTTTCGGGGTACAGATCCTTTGCCTCTTGGGTTCAATTTATTCCTAGGTCTCTTCTGGTTTTGGGTGCAGTTGTGAATGGGATCGACTCCTTGATTTGTCTCTCTTCTGTCTTGTTGGTGTATAGGAATGCCACTGATGTCTGTGCATTGATTTTATAGCCTGCTACTTGACGGAATTGCTGTGTGAGTTGTAGCAGTTTTGGGGTGGAGTCTTTTGGGTTTTCCACATAAAGTATCATATCATCTGCAAAGAGTGAGAGTTTGACTTCCTCTCTGCCGATTTGGATGCCTTGGATTTCTTTTTGTTGTCTGATTGCTGTGGCTAGGACTTCTAATACTATGTTGAATAGCAGTGGTGAGAGTGGCTATCCCTGCCGCGTTCCTGACCTTAGGGGAAAAGATCTCAGCTTTTCCCCATTGAGAATGATATTCGCTGTAGGTTGTTCGTAGATGGCTTTTATGATATTGAGGTATGTACCCGCTGTCCCTGTACTCTGAAGAGTTTTGATCCAGAAAGTGTGCTTTACTTTGTCAAATGGTTTTTCTGCATCTATTGAGAGGATCATATGATTCTTGTTCTTTCTTTGGTTAATGTGTTTTATCACGTTGATTGATTTGCGGATGTTGAACCAGCCTTGCAGCCCAGGGATAAATCCCACTTGGTCATGGTGAATACTCCTTTTCATGTACTGTTGGGTCCTCTTGGCTAGTATTTTGGTGAGAATTTTTGCATCGATGTTCATCAAGGATATTGGTCTCTAATACTCCTTTTTGATGGGATCTTTGTCTGGTTTTGGGATCAAGGTAATGGTGGCCTCATAAAATGAGTTTGGAAGTTTTCCTTCCATTTCTATTGTTTGGAACAGTTTCAGGAGAATAGGTATTAATTCTTCTTTAAATGTCGGATAGAATTCCCCTGGGAATCCATCTGGCCCTGGGCTTTGGTTTCTTGGGAGGTTTTTGATGACTACTTCAATTGCCTTCGTGGTTATAGGACTGTTCAGGTTTTCTCTTTCTTCCTGGGTCAGTTTTGGTAGTTGACACATCTCTAGGAATGCACCCATTTCTTCCAGGTTATGGAATAGGCTGCCATAGGGTTGCTCAGATTACGTTCTTATAATCGTTTGTATTTCTTTGGTGTTGGTTGTGATCTCTCCTCCTTCATTCATGATTTTGTTGATTTGGGTCATTTCTCTTTTCTTTTGGATCAGCCTGGACAGGGGTGTATCAATCTTGTGAATTCTTTCAAAGAACCAGCTCCTAGTTCCGTTGATCTGTTCTACTGTTCTTTTGGGTTCTTTTCATTGATTTCTGCTCTGATCTGCATGATTTCTCTTCTCCTGCTGGGTTTAGGCTTTATTGGCCGTTCTTTCTCCAGCTCCTTTAGGTGTAGCGTTAGGGTGTGTATTTGAGACCTTTCATGTTTCTTGAGAAAGGCTTGTATTGCTATATACTTTCCTCGCAGGACTGCCTTGGCTGTATCCCAAAGATTTTGGACAGTTGTGTTTTCATTTTCATTGGTTTCCAGGAATTTTTAAATTCTTCTTTAATTTCCTGGTTGACCCATTCATTCTTTCGTAGGATGCTCTTTAGCCTCCATGTATTTGAGTTCTTTCCGACTTTCCTCTTGTGATTGAGTTCTAGTTTCAAAGCATTGTGGTCTGAAAATGTGCAGGGAATGATCCCAATCTTTGGGTACCGGTTGAGACCTGATTTGTGACCTAGGATGTGATCCATTCTGGAGAACGTTCCATGGGCCCTAGAGAAGAATGTGTATTCCGTTGCTTCGGGAAGGAACGTTCTGAATATGTCTGTGAAGTCCATTTGGTCCAGTGTGTCATTTAAAGTCTTTATTTCCTTGTTGATCTTTTGCTTAGATGATCTGGCCATTTCAGTCAGGGGGGTGTTAAAGTCCCCCACTCTGATTGTATGGTTGTCAATGTCTTTCTTTGCTTTTCTTCTAAATTGCCTTATATAATTGGATGCTCCCATGTTCGGGGCATAGACATTTACAATTGTTAGATCTTCTTCTTGGATAGACCCTTTAAGTAGGATATAGTGTCCTTCTTCATCTCTTATTACAGTCTTTGTTTTTTATTGCTTTGTTAATCACCATGTACTACATCATTTGTTTTGGTGTAGTGTCCCATGATTCATTGTTTGTTCCGAACACACAGTGCTCCATGCAGAATGTGCCCTCTTTAATACCCATCACCAGGCTAACCAATCCCCCGACCCACATCCCCTCTAGAAACCTCGGATTTTTTTTCAGAATCCATCATCTCCCCTGGTCTGTCTCCCCCTCTCACTAACTCCCCTTCATTCTTCCTCTCCTGCTATCTCCTTCTTTTCCCTTATTCTTAAAATATGATGCGTTATTTGTTTCAGAAGTAGAGATCTGTGATTCAACAGTCTTACACAATTCACAGCGCTCACCGTAGCTCATACCCTCCCCAATGTCTATCACCCAGCCAGCCCATCCCTCCCACCCCCGACCACTCCAGCAAGCCTCACTCTGTTCCTGAGATTAAGAATTCCTCATATCAGTGAGGTCATATGATACATGTCTTTCTCTGATTGTCTTATTTCACTAATCATCGGACCCTCCAGTTCCATCCACGTCGTTGTCCATGGCAACATCTCATTCCTTTTGATGGCTGCGTAATATTCCATTGTGTATATATATACCACCTCTTCTTTATCCACTCATCTGTCGATGGACATCTTGGCTCTTTCAACAGTTTGGCTATTGTGGACATTGCTGCTATAAACAATGGGGTGCACGTACCGCTTCGGGTCCCTACATTTGTATCTTTGGGGTAAATACCCAGGAGTGCAATTGCTGGATCGGATGGTAGCTCTAATTTCAACTATTTGAGGAACCTCCATCCTGTTTTCCAGAGGGGTTGCACCAGCTTGCATTCCCACCACCAGTGTAGGAGGGTTCCCCTTTCTCCACATCCCCGCCAACCTCTGTCGTTCCCTGACTTGTTCATTTGAGCCATTCTGACGGGTGTGAGGGGGTATCTCATTGAGGTTTTCATGTGGATTTCCCTGATGCCGAGCCGTGTTGAGCACTTTTTCATGTGCCTGTTGGCCATTTGGATGTCTTCTTTGGAAAAATGTCTGTTCATCTCTTCTGCCTATTTTTTGATTGGATTATTTGTTCTTTGGGTGTTGAGTTTGATACGTTTTTATACATATTGGATAGTAGCCCTTTATCTGATATGTCATTCGTAAATAATTTCTCCCATTCTGTCGGTTGTGTTTTGGTTTTGTGGACTGTTTCTTTTGCTGTGCCAAAGGTTTTAATCTTGATGAAATCCCAATATTTCCTTTTTGCCCTGGCTTCCCGTGCCTTTGGTGATGTTTCTAGGAAGAAGTTGCTGCGGCTGAGGTCGAAGAGCTTGCTACCTGTGTTCTCCTTTAGGATTTTGATGGAGTCCTGTCTCACACTGAGGTCTTTCAAGCATTTGGAGTCTATTTTTGTGTGTGGTGTCAGGAAATGGTCCAGTGTCATTCTTCTGCATGGGGCTGTCCAATTTCCACAACTCCAGTTGTTGAAGAGACTCTCTTTTTGCCATTGGACATTCTTTCCTGCTCTGTCAAAGATAAGTTGACCATAGAGTTGAGGGTCCATTTCTGGGCTCTCGATTCTGTTCCATGGATCTATGTATCTGTTTTTGTGCCAGTACCATACTGTCTTGATGATGACAGCTTTGTCATAGAGCTGGAAGTCCAGAATTGTGATGCCGCCAGCTTTGCTTTTCTTTCTCAATATTCCTCTGTCTATTCTTGGTCTCTTCTGGTTCCATTCAAATCTTAGGATTATTTGTTCCATTTCTTGGAAAAAAGTGGATGGTATTTTGACGGGGATTGCATTGCATGTGTAGATTGCTCTAGGTAGCATTGACCTCTTCACAATGTTGGTTCTCCCAATCCATGAGCATGGAACGTTTTTCCGTTTCGTTGTGTCTTCTTCAATTTCTTTCCTGAGTATTTGGTAGTTTTCGGGGTACAGATCCTTTGCCTCTTGGGTTCAATTTATTCCTAGGTCTCTTCTGGTTTTGGGTGCAGTTGTGAATGGGATCGACTCCTTGATTTGTCTCTCTTCTGTCTTGTTGTTGGTGTATAGGAATGCCACTGATGTCTGTGCATTGATTTTATAGCCTGCTACTTGACGGAATTGCTGTGTGAGTTGTAGCAGTTTTGGGGTGGAGTCTTTTGGGTTTTCCACATAAAGTATCATATCATCTGCAAAGAGTGAGAGTTTGACTTCCTCTCTGCCGATTTGGATGCCTTGGATTTCTTTTTGTTGTCTGATTGCTGTGGCTAGGACTTCTAATACTATGTTGAATAGCAGTGGTGAGAGTGGCTATCCCTGCCGCGTTCCTGACCTTAGGGGAAAAGATCTCAGCTTTTCCCCATTGAGAATGATATTCGCTGTAGGTTGTTCGTAGATGGCTTTTATGATATTGAGGTATGTACCCGCTGTCCCTGTACTCTGAAGAGTTTTGATCCAGAAAGTGTGCTTTACTTTGTCAAATGGTTTTTCTGCATCTATTGAGAGGATCATATGATTCTTGTTCTTTCTTTGGTTAATGTGTTTTATCACGTTGATTGATTTGCGGATGTTGAACCAGCCTTGCAGCCCAGGGATAAATCCCACTTGGTCATGGTGAATACTCCTTTTCATGTACTGTTGGGTCCTCTTGGCTAGTATTTTGGTGAGAATTTTTGCATCGATGTTCATCAAGGATATTGGTCTCTAATACTCCTTTTTGATGGGATCTTTGTCTGGTTTTGGGATCAAGGTAATGGTGGCCTCATAAAATGAGTTTGGAAGTTTTCCTTCCATTTCTATTGTTTGGAACAGTTTCAGGAGAATAGGTATTAATTCTTCTTTAAATGTCGGATAGAATTCCCCTGGGAATCCATCTGGCCCTGGGCTTTGGTTTCTTGGGAGGTTTTTGATGACTACTTCAATTGCCTTCGTGGTTATAGGACTGTTCAGGTTTTCTCTTTCTTCCTGGGTCAGTTTTGGTAGTTGACACATCTCTAGGAATGCACCCATTTCTTCCAGGTTATGGAATAGGCTGCCATAGGGTTGCTCAGATTACGTTCTTATAATCGTTTGTATTTCTTTGGTGTTGGTTGTGATCTCTCCTCCTTCATTCATGATTTTGTTGATTTGGGTCATTTCTCTTTTCTTTTGGATCAGCCTGGACAGGGGTGTATCAATCTTGTGAATTCTTTCAAAGAACCAGCTCCTAGTTCCGTTGATCTGTTCTACTGTTCTTTTGGGTTCTTTTCATTGATTTCTGCTCTGATCTGCATGATTTCTCTTCTCCTGCTGGGTTTAGGCTTTATTGGCCGTTCTTTCTCCAGCTCCTTTAGGTGTAGCGTTAGGGTGTGTATTTGAGACCTTTCATGTTTCTTGAGAAAGGCTTGTATTGCTATATACTTTCCTCGCAGGACTGCCTTGTCTGTATCCCAAAGATTTTGGACAGTTGTGTTTTCATTTTCATTGGTTTCCAGGAATTTTTAAATTCTTCTTTAATTTCCTGGTTGACCCATTCATTCTTTCGTAGGATGCTCTTTAGCCTCCATGTATTTGAGTTCTTTCCGACTTTCCTCTTGTGATTGAGTTCTAGTTTCAAAGCATTGTGGTCTGAAAATGTGCAGGGAATGATCCCAATCTTTGGGTACCGGTTGAGACCTGATTTGTGACCTAGGATGTGATCCATTCTGGAGAACGTTCCATGGGCCCTAGAGAAGAATGTGTATTCCGTTGCTTCGGGATGGAACGTTCTGAATATGTCTGTGAAGTCCATTTGGTCCAGTGTGTCATTTAAAGTCTTTATTTCCTTGTTGATCTTTTGCTTAGATGATCTGGCCATTTCAGTCAGGGGGGTGTTAAAGTCCCCCACTCTGATTGTATGGTTGTCAATGTCTTTTTTTGCTTTTCTTCTAAATTGCCTTATATAATTGGATGCTCCCATGTTCGGGGCATAGACATTTACAATTGTTAGATCTTCTTCTTGGATAGACCCTTTAAGTAGGATATAGTGTCCTTCTTCATCTCTTATTACAGTCTTTGTTTTTTATTGCTTTGTTAATCACCATGTACTACATCATTTGTTTTGGTGTAGTGTCCCATGATTCATTGTTTGTTCCGAACACACAGTGCTCCATGCAGAATGTGCCCACTTTAATACCCATCACCAG
This sequence comes from Eumetopias jubatus, assembly GCF_037043125.1. Classification (NCBI taxonomy): domain Eukaryota; kingdom Metazoa; phylum Chordata; class Mammalia; order Carnivora; family Otariidae; genus Eumetopias; species Eumetopias jubatus. The sequence goes on from NW_028275007.1 coordinate 56,427, forward strand.
GCTAACCAATCCCCCGACCCACCTCCCCTCTAGAAACCTCGGATTTTTTTTCAGAATCCATCATCTCTCCTGGTCTGTCTCCCCCTCTCACTAACTCCCCTTCATTCTTCCTCTCCTGCTATCTCCTTCTTTTCCTTTATTCTTAAAATATGATGCGTTATTTGTTTCAGAAGTAGAGATCTGTGATTCAACAGTCTTACACAATTCACAGCGCTCACCGTAGCTCATACCCTCCCCAATGTCTATCACCCAGCCAGCCCATCCCTCCCACCCCCGACCACTCCAGCAAGCCTCACTCTGTTCCTGAGATTAAGAATTCCTCATATCAGTGAGGTCATATGATAAATGTCTTTCTCTGATTGACTTATTTCACTAATCATCGGACCCTCCAGTTCCATCCACGTCGTTGTCCATGGCAACATCTCATTCCTTTTGATGGCTGCGTAATATTCCATTGTGTATATATATACCACCTCTTCTTTATCCACTCATCTGTCGATGGACATCTTGGCTCTTTCAACAGTTTGGCTATTGTGGACATTGCAGCTATAAACAATGGGGTGCACGTACCGCTTCGGGTCCCTACATTTGTATCTTTGGGGTAAATACCCAGGAGTGCAATTGCTGGATCGGATGGTAGCTCTAATTTCAACTATTTGAGGAACCTCCATCCTGTTTTCCAGAGGGGTTGCCCCAGCTTGCATTCCCACCACCAGTGTAGGAGGGTTCCCCTTTCTCCACATCCCGGCCAATCTCTGTCGTTCCCTGACTTGTTCATTTGAGCCATTCTGACGGGTGTGAGAGGGTATCTCATTGAGGTTTTGATGTGGATTTCCCTGATGCCGAGCCGTGTTGAGCACTTTTTCCTGTGCCTGTTGGCCATTTGGATGTCTTCTTTGGAAAAATGTCTGTTCATGTCTTCTGCCTATTTTTTGATTGGATTTTTTGTTCTTTGGGTGTTGAGTTTGATACGTTTTTATACATATTGGATAGTAGCCCTTTATCTGGTATGTCATTCGTAAATAATTTCTCCCATTCTGTCAGTTGTCTTTTGGTTTTGTGGACTGTTTCTTTTGCTGTGCCAAAGGTTTTTATCTTGATGAAATCCCAATAGTTCCTTTTTGCCCTGGCTTCCCGTGCCTTTGGTGATGTTTCTAGGAAGAAGTTGCTGCGGCTGAGGTCGAAGAGCTTGCTACCTGTGTTCTCCTTTAGGATATTGATGGAGTCCTGTCTCACACTGAGGTCTTTCAAGCATTTGGAGTCTATTTTTGTGTGTGGTGTCAGGAAATGGTCCAGTGTCATTCTTCTGCATGGGGCTGTCCAATTTCCACAACTCCCTTTGTGGAAGAGACTCTCTTTTTGCCATTGGACATTCTTTCCTGCTCTGTCAAAGATAAGTTGACCATAGAGTTGAGGGTCCATTTCTGGGCTCTCGATTCTGTTCCATGGATCTATCTGTCTGTTTTTGTGCCAGTACCATACCGTCTTGATGATGACAGCTTTGTCATAGAGCTGGAAGTCCAGAATTGTGATGCCGCCAGCTTTTGTTTTCTTTCTCAATATTCCTCTGGCTATTCGTGGTCTCTTCTGGTTCCATTCAAATCTTAGGAATATTTGTTCCATTTCTTGGAAAAAAGTGGATGTTATTTTGATGGGGATTGCATTGCATGTGTAGATTGCTCTAGGTAGCATTGACCTCTTCACAATGTTGGTTCTCCCAATCCATGAGCATGGAACGTTTTTCCGTTTCTTTGTGTCTTCTTCAATTTCTTTCCTGAGTATTTGGTAGTTTTCTGAGTACAGATCCTTTGCCTCTTGGGTTCAATGTATTCCTAGGTCTCTTCTGGTTTTGGGTGCAGTTGTGAATGGGATCGACTACTTGATTTGTCTCTCTTCTGTCTTGTTGTTGGTGTATAGGAATGCCACTGATGTCTGTGCATTGATTTTATAGCCTGCTACTTGACGGAATTGCTGTGTGAGTTGTAGCATTTTTGGGGTCGAGTCTTTTGGGTTTTCCACATAAAGTATCATATCATCTGCAAAGAGTGAGAGTTTGACTTCCTCTCTGCCGATTTGGATGCCTTTGATTTCTTTTTGTTGTCTGATTGCTGTGGCTAGGACTTCTAATACTATGTTGAATAGCAGTGGTGAGAGTGGCTATCCCTGCCGCGTTCCTGACCTTAGGGGAAAAGATCTCAGCTTTTCCCCATTGAGAATGATATTCGCTGTAGGTTGTTCGTAGATGGCTTTTATGATATTGAGGTATGTACCCGCTGTCCCTGTACTCTGAAGAGTTTTGATCCAGAAAGTGTGCTTTACTTTGTCAAATGGTTTTTCTGCATCTATTGAGAGGATCATATGATTCTTGTTCTTTCTTTGGTTAATGTGTTTTATCACGTTGATTGATTTGCGGATGTTGAACCAGCCTTGCAGCCCAGGGATAAATCCCACTTGGTCATGGTGAATACTCCTTTTCATGTACTGTTGGGTCCTCTTGGCTAGTATTTTGGTGAGAATTTTTGCATCGATGTTCATCAAGGATATTGGTCTCTAATACTCCTTTTTGATGGGATCTTTGTCTGGTTTTGGGATCAAGGTAATGGTGGCCTCATAAAATGAGTTTGGAAGTTTTCCTTCCATTTCTATTGTTTGGAACAGTTTCAGGAGAATAGGTATTAATTCTTCTTTAAATGTCGGATAGAATTCCCCTGGGAATCCATCTGGCCCTGGGCTTTGGTTTCTTGGGAGGTTTTTGATGACTACTTCAATTGCCTTCGTGGTTATAGGACTGTTCAGGTTTTCTCTTTCTTCCTGGGTCAGTTTTGGTAGTTGACACATCTCTAGGAATGCACCCATTTCTTCCAGGTTATGGAATATGCTGCCATAGGGTTGCTCAGATTACGTTCTTATAATCGTTTGTATTTCTTTGGTGTTGGTTGTGATCTCTCCTCCTTCATTCATGATTTTGTTGATTTGGGTCATTTCTCTTTTCTTTTTGATCAGCCTGGACAGGGGTGTATCAATCTTGTGAATTCTTTCAAAGAACCAGCTCCTAGTTCCGTTGATCTGTTCTACTGTTCTTTTGGGTTCTATTTCATTGATTTCTGCTCTGATCTGCATGATTTCTCTTCTCCTGCTGGGTTTAGGCTTTATTGGCCGTTCTTTCTCCAGCTCCTTTAGGTGTAGGGTTAGGGTGTGTATTTGAGACCTTTCATGTTTCTTGAGAAAGGCTTGTATTGCTATATACTTTCCTCGCAGGACTGCCTTGGCTGTATCCCAAAGATTTTGGACAGTTGTGTTTTCATTTTCATTGGTTTCCATGAATTTTTAAATTCTTCTTTAATTTCCTGGTTGACCCATTCATTCTTTCGTAGGATGCTCTTTAGCCTCCATGTATTTGAGTTCTTTCCGACTTTCCTCTTGTGATTGAGTTCTAGTTTCAAAGCATTGTGGTCTGAAAATGTGCAGGGAATGATCCCAATCTTTGGGTACCGGTTGAGACCTGATTTGTGACCTAGGATGTGATCCATTCTGGAGAACGTTCCATGGGTCCTAGAGAAGAATGTGTATTCCGTTGCTTCGGGATGGAACGTTCTGAATATGTCTGTGAAGTCCATTTGGTCCAGTGTGTCATTTAAAGTCTTTATTTCCTTGTTGATCTTTTGCTTAGATGATCTGGCCATTTCAGTCAGGGGGGTGTTAAAGTCCCCCACTCTGATTGTATGGTTGTCAATGTCTTTCTGTGCTTTTCTTCTAAATTGCCTTATATAATTGGATGCTCCCATGTTCGGGGCATAGACATTTACAATTGTTAGATCTTCTTCTTGGATAGACCCTTTAAGTAGGATATAGTGTCCTTCTTCATCTCTTATTACAGTCTTTGTTTTTTATTGCTTTGTTAATCACCATGTACTACATCATTTGTTTTGGTGTAGTGTCCCATGATTCATTGTTTGTTCCGAACACACAGTGCTCCATGCAGAATGTGCCCTCTTTAATACCCATCACCAGGCTAACCAATCCCCCGACCCACCTCCCCTCTAGAAACCTCGGATTTTTTTTCAGAATCCATCATCTCTCCTGGTCTGTCTCCCCCTCTCTCTAACTCCCCTTCATTCTTCCTCTCCTGCTATCTCCTTCTTTTCCTTTATTCTTAAAATATGTTGCGTTATTTGTTTCAGAAGTAGAGATCTGTGATTCAACAGTCTTACACAATTCACAGCGCTCACCGTAGCTCATACCCTCCCCAATGTCTATCACCCAGCCAGCCCATCCCTCCCACCCCCGACCACTCCAGCAAGCCTCACTCTGTTCCTGAGATTAAGAATTCCTCATATCAGTGAGGTCATATGATACATGTCTTTCTCTGATTGACTTATTTCACTAATCATCGGACCCTCCAGTTCCATCCACGTCGTTGTCCATGGCAACATCTCATTCCTTTTGATGGCTGCGTAATATTCCATTGTGTATATATATACCACCTCTTCTTTATCCACTCATCTGTCGATGGACATCTTGGCTCTTTCAACAGTTTGGCTATTGTGGACATTGCTGCTATAAACAATGGGGTGCACGTACCGCTTCGGGTCCCTACATTTGTATCTTTGGGGTAAATACCCAGGAGTGCAATTGCTGGATCGGATGGTAGCTCTAATTTCAACTATTTGAGGAACCTCCATCCTGTTTTCCAGAGGGGTTGCACCAGCTTGCATTCCCACCACCAGTGTAGGAGGGTTCCCCTTTCTCCACATCCCCGCCAACCTCTGTCGTTCCCTGACTTGTTAATTTGAGCCATTCTGACGGGTGTGAGGGGGTATCTCATTGAGGTTTTGATGTGGATTCCCCTGATGCCGAGCCGTGTTGAGCACTTTTTCATGTGCCTGTTGGCCATTTGGATGTGTTCTTTGGAAAAATGTCTGTTCATGTCTTCTGCCTATTTTTTGATTGGATTATTTGTTCTTTGGGTGTTGAGTTTGATACGTTTTTATACATATTGGATAGTAGCCCTTTATCTGATATGTCATTCGTAAATAATTTCTCCCATTCTGTCGGTTGTCTTTTGGTTTTGTGGACTGTTTCTTTTGCTGTGCCAAAGGTTTTTATCTTGATGAAATCCCAATAGTTCCTTTTTGCCCTGGCTTCCCGTGCCTTTGGTGATGTTTGTAGGAAGAAGTTGCTGCGGCTGAGGTCGAAGAGCTTGCTACCTGTGTTCTCCTTTAGGATTTTGATGGAGTCCTGTCTCACACTGAGGTCTTTCAAACATTTGGAGTATATTTTTGTGTGTGGTGTCAGGAAATGGTCCAGTGTCATTCTTCTGCATGGGGCCGTCCCATTTCCACAACTCCAGTTGTTGAAGAGACTCTCTTTTTGCCATTGGACATTCTTTCCTGCTCTGTCAAAGATAAGTAGACCATAGAGTTGAGGGTCCATTTCTGGGCTCTCGATTCTGTTCCATGGATCTATGTGTCTGTTTTTGTGCCAGTACCATACTGTCTTGATGATGACAGCTTTGTCATAGAGCTGGAAGTCCAGAATTGTGATGCCGCCAGCTTTGCTTTTCTTTCTCAATATTCCTCTGGCTATTCGTGGTCTCTTCTGGTTCCATTCAAATCTTAGGATTATTTGTTCCATTTCTTGGAAAAAAGTGGATGGTATTTTGACGGGGATTGCATTGCATGTGTAGATTGCTCTAGGTAGCATTGACCTCTTCACAATGTTGGTTCTCCCAATCCATGAGCATGGAACGTTTTTCCGTTTCTTTATGTCTTCTTCAATTTCTTTCCTGAGTATTTGGTAGTTTTCGGGGTACAGATCCTTTGCCTCTTGGGTTCAATTTATTCCTAGGTCTCTTCTGGTTTTGGGTGCAGTTGTGAATGGGATCGACTCCTTGATTTGTCTCTCTTCTGTCTTGTTGTTGGTGTATAGGAATGCCACTGATGTCTGTGCATTGATTTTATAGCCTGCTACTTGACGGAATTGCTGTGTGAGTTGTAGCAGTTTTGGGGTGGAGTCTTTTGGGTTTTCCACATAAAGTATCATATCATCTGCAAAGAGTGAGAGTTTGACTTCCTCTCTGCCGATTTGGATGCCTTGGATTTCTTTTTGTTGTCTGATTGCTGTGGCTAGGACTTCTAATACTATGTTGAATAGCAGTGGTGAGAGTGGCTATCCCTGCCGCGTTCCTGACCTTAGGGGAAAAGATCTCAGCTTTTCCCCATTGAGAATGATATTCGCTGTAGGTTGTTCGTAGATGGCTTTTATGATATTGAGGTATGTACCCGCTGTCCCTGTACTCTGAAGAGTTTTGATCCAGAAAGTGTGCTTTACTTTGTCAAATGGTTTTTCTGCATCTATTGAGAGGATCATATGATTCTTGTTCTTTCTTTGGTTAATGTGTTTTATCACGTTGATTGATTTGCGGATGTTGAACCAGCCTTGCAGCCCAGGGATAAATCCCACTTGGTCATGGTGAATACTCCTTTTCATGTACTGTTGCGTCCTCTTGGCTAGTATTTTGGTGAGAATTTTTGCATCGATGTTCATCAAGGATATTGGTCTCTAATACTCCTTTTTGATGGGATCTTTGTCTGGTTTTGGGATCCAGGTAATGGTGGCCTCATAAAATGAGTTTGGAAGTTTTCCTTCCATTTCTATTGTTTGGAACAGTTTCAGGAGAATAGGTATTAATTCTTCTTTAAATGTCGGATAGAATTCCCCTGGGAATCCATCTGGCCCTGGGCTTTGGTTTCTTGGGAGGTTTTTGATGACTACTTCAATTGCCTTCGTGGTTATAGGACTGTTCAGGTTTTCTCTTTCTTCCTGGGTCAGTTTTGGTAGTTGACACATCTCTAGGAATGCACCCATTTCTTCCAGGTTATGGAATATGCTGCCCTAGGGTTGCTCAGATTACGTTCTTATAATCGTTTGTATTTCTTTGGTGTTGGTTGTGATCTCTCCTCCTTCATTCATGATTTTGTTGATTTGGGTCATTTCTCTTTTCTTTTTGATCAGCCTGGACAGGGGTGTATCAATCTTGTGAATTCTTTCAAAGAACCAGCTCCTAGTTCCGTTGATCTGTTCTACTGTTCTTTTGGGTTCTATTTCATTGATTTCTGCTCTGATCTGCATGATTTCTCTTCTCCTGGTGGGTTTAGGCTTTATTGGCCGTTCTTTCTCCAGCTCCTTTAGGTGTAGGGTTAGGGTGTGTATTTGAGACCTTTCATGTTTCTTGAGAAAGGCTTGTATTGCTATATACTTTCCTCGAAGGACTGCCTTGGCTGTATCCCAAAGATTTTGGACAGTTGTGTTTTCATTTTCATTGGTTTCCATGAATTTTTAAATTCTTCTTTAATTTCCTGGTTGACCCATTCATTCTTTCGTAGGATGCTCTTTACCCTCCATGTATGTGAGTTCTTTCCGACTTTCCTCTTGTGATTGAGTTCTAGTTTCAAAGCATTGTGGTCTGAAAATGTGCAGGGAATGATCCCAATCTTTGGGTACCGGTTGAGACCTGATTTGTGACCTAGGATGTGATCCATTCTGGAGAACGTTCCATGGGCCCTAGAGAAGAATGTGTATTCCGTTGCTTCGGGATGGAACGTTCTGAATATGTCTGTGAAGTCCATTTGGTCCAGTGTGTCATTTAAAGTCTTTATTTCCTTGTTGATCTTTTGCTTAGATGATCTGGCCATTTCAGTCAGGGGGGTGTTAAAGTCCCCCACTATGATTGTATGGTTGTCAATGTCTTTCTTTCCTTTTCTTCTAAATTGCCTTATATAATTGGATGCTCCCATGTTCGGGGCATAGACATTTACAATTGTTAGATCTTCTTCTTGGATAGACCCTTTAAGTAGGATATAGTGTCCTTCTTCATCTCTTATTACAGTCTTTGTTTTTTATTGCTTTGTTAATCACCATGTACTACATCATTTGTTTTGGTGTAGTGTCCCATGATTCATTGTTTGTTCCGAACACACAGTGCTCCATGCAGAATGTGCCCTCTTTAATACCCATCACCAGGCTAACCAATCCCCCGACCCACCTCCCCTCTAGAAACCTCGGATTTTTTTTCAGAATCCATCATCTCTCCTGGTCTGTCTCCCCCTCTCACTAACTCCCCTTCATTCTTCCTCTCCTGCTATCTCCTTCTTTTCCTTTATTCTTAAAATATGTTGCGTTATTTGTTTCAGAAGTAGAGATCTGTGATTCAACAGTCTTACACAATTCACAGCGCTCACCGTAGCTCATACCCTCCCCAATGTCTATCACCCAGCCAGCCCATCCCTCCCACCCCCGACCACTCCAGCAAGCCTCACTCTGTTCCTGAGATTAAGAATTCCTCATATCAGTGAGGTCATATGATACATGTCTTTCTCTGATTGACTTATTTCACTAATCATCGGACCCTCCAGTTCCATCCACGTCGTTGTCCATGGCAACATCTCATTCCTTTTGATGGCTGCGTAATATTCCATTGTGTATATATATACCACCTCTTCTTTATCCACTCATCTGTCGATGGACATCTTGGCTCTTTCAACAGTTTGGCTATTGTGGACATTGCTGCTATAAACAATGGGGTGCACGTACCGCTTCGGGTCCCTACATTTGTATCTTTGGGGTAAATACCCAGGAGTGCAATTGCTGGATCGGATGGTAGCTCTAATTTCAACTATTTGAGGAACCTCCATCCTGTTTTCCAGAGGGGTTGCACCAGCTTGCATTCCCACCACCAGTGTAGGAGGGTTCCCCTTTCTCCACATCCCCGCCAACCTCTGTCGTTCCCTGACTTGTTCATTTGAGCCATTCTGACGGGTGTGAGGGGGTATCTCATTGAGGTTTTGATGTGGATTTCCCTGATGCCGAGCCGTGTTGAGCACTTTTTCCTGTGCCTGTTGGCCATTTGGATGTGTTCTTTGGAAAAATGTCTGTTCATGCCTTCTGCCTATTTTTTGATTGGATTATTTGTTCTTTGGGTGTTGAGTTTGATACGTTTTTATACATATTGGATAGTAGCCCTTTATCTGATATGTCATTCGTAAATAATTTCTCCCATTCTGTCGGTTGTCTTTTGGTTTTGTGGACTGTTTCTTTTGCTGTGCCAAAGGTTTTTATCTTGATGAAATCCCAATAGTTCCTTTTTGCCCTGGCTTCCCGTGCCTTTGGTGATGTTTGTAGGAAGAAGTTGCTGCGGCTGAGGTCGAAGAGCTTGCTACCTGTGTTCTCCTTTAGGATTTTGATGGAGTCCTGTCTCACACTGAGGTCTTTCAAACATTTGGAGTCTATTTTTGTGTGTGGTGTCAGGAAATGGTCCAGTGTCATTCTTCTGCATGGGGCTGTCCAATTTCCACAACTCCAGTTGTTGAAGAGACTCTCTTTTTGCCATTGGACATTCTTTCCTGCTCTGTCAAAGATAAGTTGACCATAGAGTTGAGGGTCCATTTCTGGGCTCTCGATTCTGTTCCATGGATCTATGTGTCTGTTTTTGTGCCAGTACCATACCGTCTTGATGATGACAGCTTTGTCATAGAGCTGGAAGTCCAGAATTGTGATGCCGCCAGCTTTGCTTTTCTTTCTCAATATTCCTCTGGCTATTCGTGGTCTCTTCTGGTTCCATTCAAATCTTAGGATTATTTGTTCCATTTCTTGGAAAAAAGTGGATGGTATTTTGATGGGGATTGCATTGCATGTGTAGATTGCTCTAGGTAGCATTGACCTCTTCACAATGTTGGTTCTCCCAGTCCATGAGGATGGAACTTTTTTCCGTTTCTTTGTGTCTTCTTCAATTTCTTTCCTGAGTATTTGGTAGTTTTCGGGGTACAGATCCTTTGCCTCTTGGGTTCAATTTATTCCTAGGTCTCTTCTGGTTTTGGGTGCAGTTGTGAATGGGATCGACTCCTTGATTTGTCTCTCTTCTGTCTTGTTGTTGGTGTATAGGAATGCCACTGATGTCTGTGCATTGATTTTATAGCCTGCTACTTGACGGAATTGCTGTGTGAGTTGTAGCATTTTTGGGGTCGAGTCTTTTGGGTTTTCCACATAAAGTATCATATCATCTGCAAAGAGTGAGAGTTTGACTTCCTCTCTGCCGATTTGGATGCCTTTGTTTTCTTTTTGTTGTCTGATTGCTGTGGCTAGGACTTCTAATACTATGTTGAATAGCAGTGGTGAGAGTGGCTATCCCTGCCGCGTTCCTGACCTTAGGGGAAAAGATCTCAGCTTTTCCCCATTGAGAATGATATTCGCTGTAGGTTGTTCGTAGATGGCTTTTATGATATTGAGGTATGTACCCGCTGTCCCTGTACTCTGAAGAGTTTTGATCCAGAAAGTGTGCTTTACTTTGTCAAATGGTTTTTCTGCATCTATTGAGAGGATCATATGATTCTTGTTCTTTCTTTGGTTAATGTGTTTTATCACGTTGATTGATTTGCGGATGTTGAACCAGCCTTGCAGCCCCGGGATAAATCCCACTTGGTCATGGTGAATACTCCTTTTCATGTACTGTTGGGTCCTCTTGGCTAGTATTTTGGTGAGAATTTTTGCATCGATGTTCATCAAGGATATTGGTCTCTAATACTCCTTTTTGATGGGATCTTTGTCTGGTTTTGGGATCAAGGTAATGGTGGCCTCATAAAATGAGTTTGGAAGTTTTCCTTCCATTTCTATTGTTTGGAACAGTTTCAGGAGAATAGGTATTAATTCTTCTTTAAATGTCGGATAGAATTCCCCTGGGAATCCATCTGGCCCTGGGCTTTGGTTTCTTGGGAGGTTTTTGATGACTACTTCAATTGCCTTCGTGGTTATAGGACTGTTCAGGTTTTCTCTTTCTTCCTGGGTCAGTTTTGGTAGTTGACACATCTCTAGGAATGCACCCATTTCTTCCAGGTTATGGAATAAGCTGCCCTAGGGTTGCTCAGATTACGTTCTTATAATCGTTTGTATTTCTTTGGTGTTGGTTGTGATCTCTCCTCCTTCATTCATGATTTTGTTGATTTGGGTCATTTCTCTTTTCTTTTTGATCAGCCTGGACAGGGGTTTATCAATCTTGTGAATTCTTTCAAAGAACCAACTCTTAGTTCCGTTGATCTGTTCTACTGTTCTCTTGGGTTCTATTTCATTGATTTCTGCTCTGATCTGCATGATTTCTCTTCTCCTGCTGGGTTTAGGCTTTATTGGCCGTTCTTTCTCCAGCTCCTTTAGGTGTAGGGTTAGGGTGTGTATTGGAGACCTTTCATGTTTCTTGAGAAAGGCTTGTATTGCTATATACTTTCCTCGAAGGACTGCCTTGGCTGTATCCCAAAGATTTTGGACAGTTGTGTTTTCATTTTCATTGGTTTCCATGAATTTTTAAATTCTTCTTTAATTTCCTGGTTGACCCATTCATTCTTTCGTAGGATGCTCTTTACCCTCCATGTATGTGAGTTCTTTCCGACTTTCCTCTTGTGATTGAGTTCTAGTTTCAAAGCATTGTGGTCTGAAAATGTGCAGGGAATGATCCCAATCTTTGGGTACCGGTTGAGACCTGATTTGTGACCTAGGATGTGATCCATTCTGGAGAACGTTCCATGGGCCCTAGAGAAGAATGTGTATTCCGTTGCTTCGGGATGGAACGTTCTGAATATGTCTGTGAAGTCCATTTGGTCCAGTGTGTCATTTAAAGTCTTTATTTCCTTGTTGATCTTTTGCTTAGATGATCTGGCCATTTCAGTCAGGGGGGTGTTAAAGTCCCCCACTATGATTGTATGGTTGTCAATGTCTTTCTTTCCTTTTCTTCTAAATTGCCTTATATAATTGGATGCTCCCATGTTCGGGGCATAGACATTTACAATTGTTAGATCTTCTTCTTGGATAGACCCTTTAAGTAGGATATAGTGTCCTTCTTCATCTCTTATTACAGTCTTTGTTTTTTATTGCTTTGTTAATCACCATGTACTACATCATTTGTTTTGGTGTAGTGTCCCATGATTCATTGTTTGTTCCGAACACACAGTGCTCCATGCAGAATGTGCCCTCTTTAATACCCATCACCAGGCTAACCAATCCCCCGACCCACCTCCCCTCTAGAAACCTCGGATTTTTTTTCAGAATCCATCATCTCTCCTGGTCTGTCTCCCCCTCTCACTAACTCCCCTTCATTCTTCCTCTCCTGCTATCTCCTTCTTTTCCTTTATTCTTAAAATATGTTGCGTTATTTGTTTCAGAAGTAGAGATCTGTGATTCAACAGTCTTACACAATTCACAGCGCTCACCGTAGCTCATACCCTCCCCAATGTCTATCACCCAGCCAGCCCATCCCTCCCACCCCCGACCACTCCAGCAAGCCTCACTCTGTTCCTGAGATTAAGAATTCCTCATATCAGTGAGGTCATATGATACATGTCTTTCTCTGATTGACTTATTTCACTAATCATCGGACCCTCCAGTTCCATCCACGTCGTTGTCCATGGCAACATCTCATTCCTTTTGATGGCTGCGTAATATTCCATTGTGTATATATATACCACCTCTTCTTTATCCACTCATCTGTCGATGGACATCTTGGCTCTTTCAACAGTTTGGCTATTGTGGACATTGCTGCTATAAACAATGGGGTGCACGTACCGCTTCGGGTCCCTACATTTGTATCTTTGGGGTAAATACCCAGGAGTGCAATTGCTGGATCGGATGGTAGCTCTAATTTCAACTATTTGAGGAACCTCCATCCTGTTTTCCAGAGGGGTTGCACCAGCTTGCATTCCCACCACCAGTGTAGGAGGGTTCCCCTTTCTCCACATCCCCGCCAACCTCTGTCGTTCCCTGACTTGTTCATTTGAGCCATTCTGACGGGTGTGAGGGGGTATCTCATTGAGGTTTTGATGTGGATTTCCCTGATGCCGAGCCGTGTTGAGCACTTTTTCCTGTGCCTGTTGGCCATTTGGATGTGTTCTTTGGAAAAATGTCTGTTCATGCCTTCTGCCTATTTTTTGATTGGATTATTTGTTCTTTGGGTGTTGAGTTTGATACGTTTTTATACATATTGGATAGTAGCCCTTTATCTGATATGTCATTCGTAAATAATTTCTCCCATTCTGTCGGTTGTCTTTTGGTTTTGTGGACTGTTTCTTTTGCTGTGCCAAAGGTTTTTATCTTGATGAAATCCCAATAGTTCCTTTTTGCCCTGGCTTCCCGTGCCTTTGGTGATGTTTGTAGGAAGAAGTTGCTGCGGCTGAGGTCGAAGAGCTTGCTACCTGTGTTCTCCTTTAGGATTTTGATGGAGTCCTGTCTCACACTGAGGTCTTTCAAACATTTGGAGTCTATTTTTGTGTGTGGTGTCAGGAAATGGTCCAGTGTCATTCTTCTGCATGGGGCTGTCCAATTTCCACAACTCCAGTTGTTGAAGAGACTCTCTTTTTGCCATTGGACATTCTTTCCTGCTCTGTCAAAGATAAGTTGACCATAGAGTTGAGGGTCCATTTCTGGGCTCTCGATTCTGTTCCATGGATCTATGTGTCTGTTTTTGTGCCAGTACCATACCGTCTTGATGATGACAGCTTTGTCATAGAGCTGGAAGTCCAGAATTGTGATGCCGCCAGCTTTGCTTTTCTTTCTCAATATTCCTCTGGCTATTCGTGGTCTCTTCTGGTTCCATTCAAATCTTAGGATTATTTGTTCCATTTCTTGGAAAAAAGTGGATGGTATTTTGATGGGGATTGCATTGCATGTGTAGATTGCTCTAGGTAGCATTGACCTCTTCACAATGTTGGTTCTCCCAGTCCATGAGCATGGAACTTTTTTCCGTTTCTTTGTGTCTTCTTCAATTTCTTTCCTGAGTATTTGGTAGTTTTCGGGGTACAGATCCTTTGCCTCTTGGGTTCAATTTATTCCTAGGTCTCTTCTGGTTTTGGGTGCAGTTGTGAATGGGATCGACTCCTTGATTTGTCTCTCTTCTGTCTTGTTGTTGGTGTATAGGAATGCCACTGATGTCTGTGCATTGATTTTATAGCCTGCTACTTGACGGAATTGCTGTGTGAGTTGTAGCATTTTTGGGGTCGAGTCTTTTGGGTTTTCCACATAAAGTATCATATCATCTGCAAAGAGTGAGAGTTTGACTTCCTCTCTGCCGATTTGGATGCCTTTGTTTTCTTTTTGTTGTCTGATTGCTGTGGCTAGGACTTCTAATACTATGTTGAATAGCAGTGGTGAGAGTGGCTATCCCTGCCGCGTTCCTGACCTTAGGGGAAAAGATCTCAGCTTTTCCCCATTGAGAATGATATTCGCTGTAGGTTGTTCGTAGATGGCTTTTATGATATTGAGGTATGTACCCGCTGTCCCTGTACTCTGAAGAGTTTTGATCCAGAAAGTGTGCTTTACTTTGTCAAATGGTTTTTCTGCATCTATTGAGAGGATCATATGATTCTTGTTCTTTCTTTGGTTAATGTGTTTTATCACGTTGATTGATTTGCGGATGTTGAACCAGCCTTGCAGCCCCGGGATAAATCCCACTTGGTCATGGTGAATACTCCTTTTCATGTACTGTTGGGTCCTCTTGGCTAGTATTTTGGTGAGAATTTTTGCATCGATGTTCATCAAGGATATTGGTCTCTAATACTCCTTTTTGATGGGATCTTTGTCTGGTTTTGGGATCAAGGTAATGGTGGCCTCATAAAATGAGTTTGGAAGTTTTCCTTCCATTTCTATTGTTTGGAACAGTTTCAGGAGAATAGGTATTAATTCTTCTTTAAATGTCGGATAGAATTCCCCTGGGAATCCATCTGGCCCTGGGCTTTGGTTTCTTGGGAGGTTTTTGATGACTACTTCAATTGCCTTCGTGGTTATAGGACTGTTCAGGTTTTCTCTTTCTTCCTGGGTCAGTTTTGGTAGTTGACACATCTCTAGGAATGCACCCATTTCTTCCAGGTTATGGAATAAGCTGCCCTAGGGTTGCTCAGATTACGTTCTTATAATCGTTTGTATTTCTTTGGTGTTGGTTGTGATCTCTCCTCCTTCATTCATGATTTTGTTGATTTGGGTCATTTCTCTTTTCTTTTTGATCAGCCTGGACAGGGGTTTATCAATCTTGTGAATTCTTTCAAAGAACCAACTCTTAGTTCCGTTGATCTGTTCTACTGTTCTCTTGGGTTCTATTTCATTGATTTCTGCTCTGATCTGCATGATTTCTCTTCTCCTGGTGGGTTTAGGCTTTATTGGCCGTTCTTTCTCCAGCTCCTTTAGGTGTAGGGTTAGGGTGTGTATTTGAGACCTTTCATGTTTCTTGAGAAAGGCTTGTATTGCTATATACTTTCCTCGAAGGACTGCCTTGGCTGTATCCCAAAGATTTTGGACAGTTGTGTTTTCATTTTCATTGGTTTCCATGAATTTTTAAATTCTTCTTTAATTTCCTGGTTGACCCATTCATTCTTTCGTAGGATGCTCTTTACCCTCCATGTATTTGAGTTCTTTCCGACTTTCCTCTTGTGATTGAGTTCTAGTTTCAAAGCATTGTGGTCTGAAAATGTGCAGGGAATGATCCCAATCTTTGGGTACCGGTTGAGACCTGATTTGTGACCTAGGATGTGATCCATTCTGGAGAACGTTCCATGGGCCCTAGAGAAGAATGTGTATTCCGTTGCTTCGGGATGGAACGTTCTGAATATGTCTGTGAAGTCCATTTGGTCCAGTGTGTCATTTAAAGTCTTTATTTCCTTGTTGATCTTTTGCTTAGATGATCTGGCCATTTCAGTCAGGGGGGTGTTAAAGTCCCCCACTCTGATTGTATGGTTGTCAATGTCTTTCTTTCCTTTTCTTCTAAATTGCCTTATATAATTGGATGCTCCCATGTTCGGGGCATAGACATTTACAATTGTTAGATCTTCTTCTTGGATAGACCCTTTAAGTAGGATATAGTGTCCTTCTTCATCTCTTATTACAGTCTTTGTTTTTTATTGCTTTGTTAATCACCATGTACTACATCATTTGTTTTGGTGTAGTGTCCCATGATTCATTGTTTGTTCCGAACACACAGTGCTCCATGCAGAATGTGCCCTCTTTAATACCCATCACCAGGCTAACCAATCCCCCGACCCACCTCCCCTCTAGAAACCTCGGATTTTTTTTCAGAATCCATCATCTCTCCTGGTCTGTCTCCCCCTCTCACTAACTCCCCTTCATTCTTCCTCTCCTGCTATCTCCTTCTTTTCCTTTATTCTTAAAATATGTTGCGTTATTTGTTTCAGAAGTAGAGATCTGTGATTCAACAGTCTTACACAATTCACAGCGCTCACCGTAGCTCATACCCTCCCCAATGTCTATCACCCAGCCAGCCCATCCCTCCCACCCCCGACCACTCCAGCAAGCCTCACTCTGTTCCTGAGATTAAGAATTCCTCATATCAGTGAGGTCATATGATACATGTCTTTCTCTGATTGACTTATTTCACTAATCATCGGACCCTCCAGTTCCATCCACGTCGTTGTCCATGGCAACATCTCATTCCTTTTGATGGCTGCGTAATATTCCTTTGTGTATATATATACCACCTCTTCTTTATCCACTCATCTGTCGATGGACATCTTGGCTCTTTCAACAGTTTGGCTATTGTGGACATTGCTGCTATAAACAATGGGGTGCACGTACCGCTTCGGGTCCCTACATTTGTATCTTTGGGGTAAATACCCAGGAGTGCAATTGCTGGATCGGATGGTAGCTCTAATTTCAACTATTTGAGGAACCTCCATCCTGTTTTCCAGAGGGGTTGCACCAGCTTGCATTCCCACCACCAGTGTAGGAGGGTTCCCCTTTCTCCACATCCCCGCCAACCTCTGTCGTTCCCTGACTTGTTCATTTGAGCCATTCTGACGGGTGTGAGGGGGTATCTCATTGAGGTTTTGATGTGGATTTCCCTGATGCCGAGCCGTGTTGAGCACTTTTTCCTGTGCCTGTTGGCCATTTGGATGTGTTCTTTGGAAAAATGTCTGTTCATGTCTTCTGCCTATTTTTTGATTGGATTATTTGTTCTTTGGGTGTTGAGTTTGATACGTTTTTATACATATTGGATAGTAGCCCTTTATCTGATATGTCATTCGTAAATAATTTCTCCCATTCTGTCGGTTGTCTTTTGGTTTTGTGGACTGTTTCTTTTGCTGTGCCAAAGGTTTTTATCTTGATGAAATCCCAATAGTTCCTTTTTGCCCTGGCTTCCCGTGCCTTTGGTGATGTTTGTAGGAAGAAGTTGCTGCGGCTGAGGTCGAAGAGCTTGCTACCTGTGTTCTCCTTTAGGATTTTGATGGAGTCCTGTCTCACACTGAGGTCTTTCAAACATTTGGAGTCTATTTTTGTGTGTGGTGTCAGGAAATGGTCCAGTGTCATTCTTCTGCATGGGGCTGTCCAATTTCCACAACTCCAGTTGTTGAAGAGACTCTCTTTTTGCCATTGGACATTCTTTCCTGCTCTGTCAAAGATAAGTTGACCATAGAGTTGAGGGTCCATTTCTGGGCTCTCGATTCTGTTCCATGGATCTATGTGTCTGTTTTTGTGCCAGTACCATACCGTCTTGATGATGACAGCTTTGTCATAGAGCTGGAAGTCCAGAATTGTGATGCCGCCAGCTTTGCTTTTCTTTCTCAATATTCCTCTGGCTATTCGTGGTCTCTTCTGGTTCCATTCAAATCTTAGGATTATTTGTTCCATTTCTTGGAAAAAAGTGGATGGTATTTTGATGGGGATTGCATTGCATGTGTAGATTGCTCTAGGTAGCATTGACCTCTTCACAATGTTGGTTCTCCCAGTCCATGAGCATGGAACTTTTTTCCGTTTCTTTGTGTCTTCTTCAATTTCTTTCCTGAGTATTTGGTAGTTTTCGGGGTACAGATCCTTTGCCTCTTGGGTTCAATGTATTCCTAGGTCTCTTCTGGTTTTGGGTGCAGTTGTGAATGGGATCGACTCCTTGATTTGTCTCTCTTCTGTCTTGTTGTTGGTGTATAGGAATGCCACTGATGTCTGTGCATTGATTTTATAGCCTGCTACTTGACGGAATTGCTGTGTGAGTTGTAGCAGTTTTGGGGTGGAGTCTTTTGGGTTTTCCACATAAAGTATCATATCATCTGCAAAGAGTGAGAGTTTGACTTCCTCTCTGCCGATTTGGATGCCTTGGATTTGTTTTTGTTGTCTGATTGCTGTGGCTAGGACTTCTAATACTATGTTGAATAGCAGTGGTGAGAGTGGCTATCCCTGCCGCGTTCCTGACCTTAGGGGAAAAGATCTCAGCTTTTCCCCATTGAGAATGATATTCGCTGTAGGTTGTTCGTAGATGGCTTTTATGATATTGAGGTATGTACCCGCTGTCCCTGTACTCTGAAGAGTTTTGATCCAGAAAGTGTGCTTTACTTTGTCAAATGGTTTTTCTGCATCTATTGAGAGGATCATATGATTCTTGTTCTTTCTTTGGTTAATGTGTTTTATCACGTTGATTGATTTGCGGATGTTGAACCAGCCTTGCAGCCCCGGGATAAATCCCACTTGGTCATGGTGAATACTCCTTTTCATGTACTGTTGGGTCCTCTTGGCTAGTATTTTGGTGAGAATTTTTGCATCGATGTTCATCAAGGATATTGGTCTCTAATACTCCTTTTTGATGGGATCTTTGTCTGGTTTTGGGATCAAGGTAATGGTGGCCTCATAAAATGAGTTTGGAAGTTTTCCTTCCATTTCTATTGTTTGGAACAGTTTCAGGAGAATAGGTATTAATTCTTCTTTAAATGTCGGATAGAATTCCCCTGGGAATCCATCTGGCCCTGGGCTTTGGTTTCTTGGGAGGTTTTTGATGACTACTTCAATTGCCTTCGTGGTTATAGGACTGTTCAGGTTTTCTCTTTCTTCCTGGGTCAGTTTTGGTAGTTGACACATCTCTAGGAATGCACCCATTTCTTCCAGGTTATGGAATAAGCTGCCCTAGGGTTGCTCAGATTACGTTCTTATAATCGTTTGTATTTCTTTGGTGTTGGTTGTGATCTCTCCTCCTTCATTCATGATTTTGTTGATTTGGGTCATTTCTCTTTTCTTTTTGATCAGCCTGGACAGGGGTGTATCAATCTTGTGAATTCTTTCAAAGAACCAACTCCTAGTTCCGTTGATCTGTTCTACTGTTCTCTTGGGTTCTATTTCATTGATTTCTGCTCTGATCTGCATGATTTCTCTTCTCCTGGTGGGTTTAGGCTTTATTGGCCGTTCTTTCTCCAGCTCCTTTAGGTGTAGGGTTAGGGTGTGTATTTGAGACCTTTCATGTTTCTTGAGAAAGGCTTGTATTGCTATATACTTTCCTCGAAGGACTGCCTTGGCTGTATCCCAAAGATTTTGGACAGTTGTGTTTTCATTTTCATTGGTTTCCATGAATTTTTAAATTCTTCTTTAATTTCCTGGTTGACCCATTCATTCTTTCGTAGGATGCTCTTTACCCTCCATGTATTTGAGTTCTTTCCGACTTTCCTCTTGTGATTGAGTTCTAGTTTCAAAGCATTGTGGTCTGAAAATGTGCAGGGAATGATCCCAATCTTTGGGTACCGGTTGAGACCTGATTTGTGACCTAGGATGTGATCCATTCTGGAGAACGTTCCATGGGCCCTAGAGAAGAATGTGTATTCCGTTGCTTCGGGATGGAACGTTCTGAATATGTCTGTGAAGTCCATTTGGTCCAGTGTGTCATTTAAAGTCTTTATTTCCTTGTTGATCTTTTGCTTAGATGATCTGGCCATTTCAGTCAGGGGGGTGTTAAAGTCCCCCACTATGATTGTATGGTTGTCAATGTCTTTCTTTCCTTTTCTTCTAAATTGCCTTATATAATTGGATGCTCCCATGTTCGGGGCATAGACATTTACAATTGTTAGATCTTCTTCTTGGATAGACCCTTTAAGTAGGATATAGTGTCCTTCTTCATCTCTTATTACAGTCTTTGTTTTTTATTGCTTTGTTAATCACCATGTACTACATCATTTGTTTTGGTGTAGTGTCCCATGATTCATTGTTTGTTCCGAACACACAGTGCTCCATGCAGAATGTGCCCTCTTTAATACCCATCACCAGGCTAACCAATCCCCCGACCCACCTCCCCTCTAGAAACCTCGGATTTTTTTTCAGAATCCATCATCTCTCCTGGTCTGTCTCCCCCTCTCACTAACTCCCCTTCATTCTTCCTCTCCTGCTATCTCCTTCTTTTCCTTTATTCTTAAAATATGTTGTGTTATTTGTTTCAGAAGTAGAGATCTGTGATTCAACAGTCTTACACAATTCACAGCGCTCACCGTAGCTCATACCCTCCCCAATGTCTATCACCCAGCCAGCCCATCCCTCCCACCCCCGACCACTCCAGCAAGCCTCACTCTGTTCCTGAGATTAAGAATTCCTCATATCAGTGAGGTCATATGATACATGTCTTTCTCTGATTGACTTATTTCACTAATCATCGGACCCTCCACTTCCATCCACGTCGTTGTCCATGGCAACATCTCATTCCTTTTGATGGCTGCGTAATATTCCATTGTGTATATATATACCACCTCTTCTTTATCCACTCATCTGTCGATGGACATCTTGGCTCTTTCAACAGTTTGGCTATTGTGGACATTGCTGCTATAAACAATGGGGTGCACGTACCGCTTCGGGTCCCTACATTTGTATCTTTGGGGTAAATACCCAGGAGTGCAATTGCTGGATCGGATGGTAGCTCTAATTTCAACTATTTGAGGAACCTCCATCCTGTTTTCCAGAGGGGTTGCACCAGCTTTCATTCCCACCACCAGTGTAGGAGGGTTCCCCTTTCTCCACATCCCCGCCAACCTCTGTCGTTCCCTGACTTGTTCATTTGAGCCATTCTGACGGGTGTGAGGGGGTATCTCATTGAGGTTTTGATGTGGATTTCCCTGATGCCGAGCCGTGTTGAGCACTTTTTCCTGTGCCTGTTGGCCATTTGGATGTGTTCTTTGGAAAAATGTCTGTTCATGTCTTCTGCCTATTTTTTGATTGGATTATTTGTTCTTTGGGTGTTGAGTTTGATACGTTTTTATACATATTGGATAGTAGCCCTTTATCTGATATGTCATTCGTAAATAATTTCTCCCATTCTGTCGGTTGTCTTTTGGTTTTGTGGACTGTTTCTTTTGCTGTGCCAAAGGTTTTTATCTTGATGAAATCCCAATAGTTCCTTTTTGCCCTGGATTCCCGTGGCTTTGGTGATGTTTGTAGGAAGAAGTTGCTGCGGCTGAGGTCGAAGAGCTTGCTACCTGTGTTCTCCTTTAGGATTTTGATGGAGTCTTGTCTCACACTGAGGTCTTTCAAACATTTGGAGTCTATTTTTGTGTGTGGTGTCAGGAAATGGTCCAGTGTCATTCTTCTGCATGGGGCTGTCCAATTTCCACAACTCCAGTTGTGGAAGAGACTCTCTTTTTGCCATTGGACATTCTTTCCTGCTCTGTCAAAGATAAGTTGACCATAGAGTTGAGGGTCCACTTCTGGGCTCTCGATTCTGTTCCATGGATCTATGTGTCTGTTTTGTGCCAGTACCATACTGTCTTGATGATGACAGCTTTGTCATAGAGCTGGAAGTCCAGAATTGTGATGCCGCCAGCTTTGCTTTTCTTTCTCAATATTCCTCTGGCTATTCGTGGTCTCTTCTGGTTCCATTCAAATCTTAGGATTATTTGTTCGATTTCTTGGAAAAAAGTGGATGGTATTTTGATGGGGATTGCATTGCATGTGTAGATTGCTCTAGGTAGCATTGACCTCTTCACAATGTTGGTTCTCCCAGTCCATGATCATGGAACGTTTTTCCGTTTCTTTGTGTCTTCTTCAATTTCTTTCCTGAGTATTTGGTAGTTTTCTGAGTACAGATCCTTTGCCTCTTGGGTTCAATTTATTCCTAGGTCTCTTCTGGTTTTGGGTGCAGTTGTGAATGGGATCGACTCCTTGATTTGTCTCTCTTCTGTCTTGTTGTTGGTGTATAGGAATGCCACTGATTTCTGTGCATTGATTTTATAGCCTGCTACTTGACGGAATTGCTCTGTGAGTTGTAGCAGTTTTGGGGTGGAGTCTTTTGGGTTTTCCACATAAAGTATCATATCATCTGCAAAGAGTGAGATTTTGACTTCCTCTCTGCCGATTTGGATGCCTTTGATTTCTTTTTGTTGTCTGATTGCTGTGGCTAGGACTTCTAATACTATGTTGAATAGCAGTGGTGAGAGTGGCTATCCCTGCCGCGTTCCTGACCTTAGGGGAAAAGATCTCAGCTTTTCCCCATTGAGAATGATATTCGCTGTAGGTTGTTCGTAGATGGCTTTTATGATATTGAGGTATGTACCCGCTGTCCCTGTACTCTGAAGAGTTTTGATCCAGAAACTGTGCTTTACTTTGTCAAATGGTTTTTCTGCATCTATTGAGAGGATCATATGATTCTTGTTCTTTCTTTGGTTAATGTGTTTTATCACGTTGATTGATTTGCGGATGTTGAACCAGCCTTGCAGCCCAGGGATAAATCCCACTTGGTCATGGTGAATACTCCTTTTCATGTACTGTTGCGTCCTCTTGGCTAGTATTTTGGTGAGAATTTTTGCATCGATGTTCATCAAGGATATTGGTCTCTAATACTCCTTTTTGATGGGATCTTTGTCTGGTTTTGGGATCAAGGTAATGGTGGCCTCATAAAATGAGTTTGGAAGTTTTCCTTCCATTTCTATTGTTTGGAACAGTTTCAGGAGAATAGGTATTAATTCTTCTTTAAATGTCGGATAGAATTCCCCTGGGAATCCATCTGGCCCTGGGCTTTGGTTTCTTGGGAGGTTTTTGATGACTACTTCAATTGCCTTCGTGGTTATAGGACTGTTCAGGTTTTCTCTTTCTTCCTGGGTCAGTTTTGGTAGTTGACACATCTCTAGGAATGCACCCATTTCTTCCAGGTTATGGAATATGCTGCCCTAGGGTTGCTCAGATTACGTTCTTATAATCGTTTGTATTTCTTTGGTGTTGGTTGTGATCTCTCCTTCTTCATTCATGATTTTGTTGATTTGGGTCATTTCTCTTTTCTTTTTGATCAGCCTGGACAGGGGTGTATCAATCTTGTGAATTCTTTCAAAGAACCAGCTCCTAGTTCCGTTGATCTGTTCTACTGTTCTTTTGGGTTCTATTTCATTGATTTCTGCTCTGATCTGCATGATTTCTCTTCTCCTGCTGGGTTTAGGCTTTATTGGCCGTTCTTTCTCCAGCTCCTTTAGGTGTAGGGTTAGGGTGTGTATTTGAGACCTTTCATGTTTCTTGAGAAAGGCTTGTATTGCTATATACTTTCCTCGAAGGACTGCCTTGGCTGTATCCCAAAGATTTTGGACAGTTGTGTTTTCATTTTCATTGGTTTCCATGAATTTTTAAATTCTTCTTTAATTTCCTGGTTGACCCATTCATTCTTTCGTAGGATGCTCTTTACCCTCCATGTATGTGAGTTCTTTCCGACTTTCCTCTTGTGATTGAGTTCTAGTTTCAAAGCATTGTGGTCTGAAAATGTGCAGGGAATGATCCCAATCTTTGGGTACCGGTTGAGACCTGATTTGTGACCTAGGATGTGATCCATTCTGGAGAACGTTCCATGGGCCCTAGAGAAGAATGTGTATTCCGTTGCTTCGGGATGGAACGTTCTGAATATGTCTGTGAAGTCCATTTGGTCCAGTGTGTCATTTAAAGTCTTTATTTCCTTGTTGATCTTTTGCTTAGATGATCTGGCCATTTCAGTCAGGGGGGTGTTAAAGTCCCCCACTATGATTGTATGGTTGTCAATGTCTTTCTTTCCTTTTCTTCTAAATTGCCTTATATAATTGGATGCTCCCATGTTCGGGGCATAGACATTTACAATTGTTAGATCTTCTTCTTGGATAGACCCTTTAAGTAGGATATAGTGTCCTTCTTCATCTCTTATTACAGTCTTTGTTTTTTATTGCTTTGTTAATCACCATGTACTACATCATTTGTTTTGGTGTAGTGTCCCATGATTCATTGTTTGTTCCGAACACACAGTGCTCCATGCAGAATGTGCCCTCTTTAATACCCATCACCAGGCTAACCAATCCCCCGACCCACCTCCCCTCTAGAAACCTCGGATTTTTTTTCAGAATCCATCATCTCTCCTGGTCTGTCTCCCCCTCTCACTAACTCCCCTTCATTCTTCCTCTCCTGCTATCTCCTTCTTTTCCTTTATTCTTAAAATATGTTGCGTTATTTGTTTCAGAAGTAGAGATCTGTGATTCAACAGTCTTACACAATTCACAGCGCTCACCGTAGCTCATACCCTCCCCAATGTCTATCACCCAGCCAGCCCATCCCTCCCACCCCCGACCACTCCAGCAAGCCTCACTCTGTTCCTGAGATTAAGAATTCCTCATATCAGTGAGGTCATATGATACATGTCTTTCTCTGATTGACTTATTTCACTAATCATCGGACCCTCCAGTTCCATCCACGTCGTTGTCCATGGCAACATCTCATTCCTTTTGATGGCTGCGTAATATTCCATTGTGTATATATATACCACCTCTTCTTTATCCACTCATCTGTCGATGGACATCTTGGCTCTTTCAACAGTTTGGCTATTGTGGACATTGCTGCTATAAACAATGGGGTGCACGTACCGCTTCGGGTCCCTACATTTGTATCTTTGGGGTAAATACCCAGGAGTGCAATTGCTGGATCGGATGGTAGCTCTAATTTCAACTATTTGAGGAACCTCCATCCTGTTTTCCAGAGGGGTTGCACCAGCTTGCATTCCCACCACCAGTGTAGGAGGGTTCCCCTTTCTCCACATCCCCGCCAACCTCTGTCGTTCCCTGACTTGTTCATTTGAGCCATTCTGACGGGTGTGAGGGGGTATCTCATTGAGGTTTTGATGTGGATTTCCCTGATGCCGAGCCGTGTTGAGCACTTTTTCATGTGCCTGTTGGCCATTTGGATGTGTTCTTTGGAAAAATGTCTGTTCATGTCTTCTTCCTATTTTTTGATTGGATTATTTGTTCTTTGGGTGTTGAGTTTGATACGTTTTTATACATATTGGATAGTAGCCCTTTATCTGATATGTCATTCGTAAATAATTTCTCCCATTCTGTCGGTTGTCTTTTGGTTTTGTGGACTGTTTCTTTTGCTGTGCCAAAGGTTTTTATCTTGATGAAATCCCAATAGTTCCTTTTTGCCCTGGCTTCCCGTGCCTTTGGTGATGTTTGTAGGAAGGAGTTGCTGCGGCTGAGGTCGAAGAGCTTGCTACCTGTGTTCTCCTTTAGGATTTTGATGGAGTCCTGTCTCACACTGAGGTCTTTCAAACATTTGGAGTCTATTTTTGTGTGTGGTGTCAGGAAATGGTCCAGTGTCATTCTTCTGCATGGGGCTGTCCAATTTCCACAACTCCAGTTGTTGAAGAGACTCTCTTTTTGCCATTGGACATTCTTTCCTGCTCTGTCAAAGATAAGTTGACCATAGAGTTGAGGGTCCATTTCTGGGCTCTCGATTCTGTTCCATGGATCTATGTGTCTGTTTTTGTGCCAGTACCATACCGTCTTGATGATGACAGCTTTGTCATAGAGCTGGAAGTCCAGAATTGTGATGCCGCCAGCTTTGCTTTTCTTTCTCAATATTCCTCTGGCTATTCGTGGTCTCTTCTGGTTCCATTCAAATCTTAGGATTATTTGTTCCATTTCTTGGAAAAAAGTGGATGGTATTTTGATGGGGATTGCATTGCATGTGTAGATTGCTCTAGGTAGCATTGACCTCTTCACAATGTTGGTTCTCCCAGTCCATGAGCATGGAACTTTTTTCCGTTTCTTTGTGTCTTCTTCAATTTCTTTCCTGAGTATTTGGTAGTTTTCGGGGTACAGATCCTTTGCCTCTTGGGTTCAATTTATTCCTAGGTCTCTTCTGGTTTTGGGTGCAGTTGTGAATGGGATCGACTCCTTGATTTGTCTCTCTTCTGTCTTGTTGTTGGTGTATAGGAATGCCACTGATGTCTGTGCATTGATTTTATAGCCTGCTACTTGACGGAATTGCTGTGTGAGTTGTAGCATTTTTGGGGTGGAGTCTTTTGGGTTTTCCACATAAAGTATCATATCATCTGCAAAGAGTGAGAGTTTGACTTCCTCTCTGCCGATTTGGATGCCTTTGTTTTCTTTTTGTTGTCTGATTGCTGTGGCTAGGACTTCTAATACTATGTTGAATAGCAGTGGTGAGAGTGGCTATCCCTGCCGCGTTCCTGACCTTAGGGGAAAAGATCTCAGCTTTTCCCCATTGAGAATGATATTCGCTGTAGGTTGTTCGTAGATGGCTTTTATGATATTGAGGTATGTACCCGCTGTCCCTGTACTCTGAAGAGTTTTGATCCAGAAAGTGTGCTTTAGTTTGTCAAATGGTTTTTCTGCATCTATTGAGAGGATCATATGATTCTTGTTCTTTCTTTGGTTAATGTGTTTTATCACGTTGATTGATTTGCGGATGTTGAACCAGCCTTGCAGCCCCGGGATAAATCCCACTTGGTCATGGTGAATACTCCTTTTCATGTACTGTTGGGTCCTCTTGGCTAGTATTTTGGTGAGAATTTTTGCATCGATGTTCATCAAGGATATTGGTCTCTAATACTCCTTTTTGATGGGATCTTTGTCTGGTTTTGGGATCAAGGTAATGGTGGCCTCATAAAATGAGTTTGGAAGTTTTCCTTCCATTTCTATTGTTTGGAACAGTTTCAGGAGAATAGGTATTAATTCTTCTTTAAATGTCGGATAGAATTCCCCTGGGAATCCATCTGGCCCTGGGCTTTGGTTTCTTGGGAGGTTTTTGATGACTACTTCAATTGCCTTCGTGGTTATAGGACTGTTCATGTTTTCTCTTTCTTCCTGGGTCAGTTTTGGTAGTTGACACATCTCTAGGAATGCACCCATTTCTTCCAGGTTATGGAATAAGCTGCCCTAGGGTTGCTCATATTACGTTCTTATAATCGTTTGTATTTCTTTGGTGTTGGTTGTGATCTCTCCTCCTTCATTCATGATTTTGTTGATTTGGGTCATTTCTCTTTTCTTTTTGATCAGCCTGGACAGGGGTTTATCAATCTTGTGAATTCTTTCAAAGAACCAACTCCTAGTTCCGTTGATCTGTTCTACTGTTCTCTTGGGTTCTATTTCATTGATTTCTGCTCTGATCTGCATGATTTCTCTTCTCCTGGTGGGTTTAGGCTTTATTGGCCGTTCTTTCTCCAGCTCCTTTAGGTGTAGGGTTAGGGTGTGTATTTGAGACCTTTCATGTTTCTTGAGAAAGGCTTGTATTGCTATATACTTTCCTCGAAGGACTGCCTTGGCTGTATCCCAAAGATTTTGGACAGTTGTGTTTTCATTTTCATTGGTTTCCATGAATTTTTAAATTCTTCTTTAATTTCCTGGTTGACCCATTCATTCTTTCGTAGGATGCTCTTTACCCTCCATGTATTTGAGTTCTTTCCGACTTTCCTCTTGTGATTGAGTTCTAGTTTCAAAGCATTGTGGTCTGAAAATGTGCAGGGAATGATCCCAATCTTTGGGTACCGGTTGAGACCTGATTTGTGACCTAGGATGTGATCCATTCTGGAGAACGTTCCATGGGCCCTAGAGAAGAATGTGTATTCCGTTGCTTCGGGATGGAACGTTCTGAATATGTCTGTGAAGTCCATTTGGTCCAGTGTGTCATTTAAAGTCTTTATTTCCTTGTTGATCTTTTGCTTAGATGATCTGGCCATTTCAGTCAGGGGGGTGTTAAAGTCCCCCACTATGATTGTATGGTTGTCAATGTCTTCCTTTGCTTTTCTTCTAAATTGCCTTATATAATTGGATGCTCCCATGTTCGGGGCATAGACATTTACAATTGTTAGATCTTCTTCTTGGATAGACCCTTTAAGTAGGATATAGTGTCCTTCTTCATCTCTTATTACAGTCTTTGTTTTTTATTGCTTTGTTAATCACCATGTACTACATCATTTGTTTTGGTGTAGTGTCCCATGATTCATTGTTTGTTCCGAACACACAGTGCTCCATGCAGAATGTGCCCTCTTTAATACCCATCACCAGGCTAACCAATCCCCCGACCCACCTCCCCTCTAGAAACCTCGGATTTTTTTTCAGAATCCATCATCTCTCCTGGTCTGTCTCCCCCTCTCACTAACTCCCCTTCATTCTTCCTCTCCTGCTATCTCCTTCTTTTCCTTTATTCTTAAAATATGTTGTGTTATTTGTTTCAGAAGTAGAGATCTGTGATTCAACAGTCTTACACAATTCACAGCGCTCACCGTAGCTCATACCCTCCCCAATGTCTATCACCCAGCCAGCCCATCCCTCCCACCCCCGACCACTCCAGCAAGCCTCACTCTGTTCCTGAGATTAAGAATTCCTCATATCAGTGAGGTCATATGATACATGTCTTTCTCTGATTGACTTATTTCACTAATCATCGGACCCTCCACTTCCATCCACGTCGTTGTCCATGGCAACATCTCATTCCTTTTGATGGCTGCGTAATATTCCATTGTGTATATATATACCACCTCTTCTTTATCCACTCATCTGTCGATGGACATCTTGGCTCTTTCAACAGTTTGGCTATTGTGGACATTGCTGCTATAAACAATGGGGTGCACGTACCGCTTCGGGTCCCTACATTTGTATCTTTGGGGTAAATACCCAGGAGTGCAATTGCTGGATCGGATGGTAGCTCTAATTTCAACTATTTGAGGAACCTCCATCCTGTTTTCCAGAGGGGTTGCACCAGCTTGCATTCCCACCACCAGTGTAGGAGGGTTCCCCTTTCTCCACATCCCCGCCAACCTCTGTCGTTCCCTGACTTGTTCATTTGAGCCATTCTGACGGGTGTGAGGGGGTATCTCATTGAGGTTTTGATGTGGATTTCCCTGATGCCGAGCCGTTTTGAGCACTTTTTCATGTGCCTGTTGGCCATTTGGATGTCTTCTTTGGAAAAATGTCTGTTCATGCCTTCTGCCTATTTTTTGATTGGATTATTTGTTCTTTGGGTGTTGAGTTTGATACGTTTTTATACATATTGGATAGTAGCCCTTTATCTGATATGTCATTCGTAAATAATTTCTCCCATTCTGTCGGTTGTCTTTTGGTTTTGTGGACTGTTTCTTTTGCTGTGCCAAAGGTTTTTATCTTGATGAAATCCCAATAGTTCATTTTTGCCCTGGCTTCCCGTGCCTTTGGTGATGTTTGTAGGAAGAAGTTGCTGCGGCTGAGGTCGAAGAGCTTGCTACCTGTGTTCTCCTTTAGGATTTTGATGGAGTCCTGTCTCACACTGAGGTCTTTCAAACATTTGGAGTCTATTTTTGTGTGTGGTGTCAGGAAATGGTCCAGTGTCATTCTTCTGCATGGGACTGTCCAATTTCCACAACTCCAGTTGTTGAAGAGACTCTCTTTTTGCCATTGGACATTCTTTCCTGCTCTGTCAAAGATAAGTTGACCATAGAGTTGAGGGTCCATTTCTGGGCTCTCGATTCTGTTCCATGGATCTATGTGTCTGTTTTTGTGCCAGTACCATACTGTCTTGATGATGACAGCTTTGTCATAGAGCTGGAAGTCCAGAATTGTGATGCCGCCAGCTTTGCTTTTCTTTCTCAATATTCCTCTGGCTATTCGTGGTCTCTTCTGGTTCCATTCAAATCTTAGGATTATTTGTTCCATTTCTTGGAAAAAAGTGGATGGTATTTTGATGGGGATTGCATTGCATGTGTAGATTGCTCTAGGTAGCATTGACCTCTTCACAATGTTGGTTCTCCCAATCCATGAGCATGGAAAGTTTTTCCGTTTCTTTGTGTCTTCTTCAATTTCTTTCCTGAGTATTTGGTAGTTTTCGGGGTACAGATCCTTTGCCTCTTGGGTTCAATGTATTCCTAGGTCTCTTCTGGTTTTGGGTGCAGTTGTGAATGGGATCGACTCCTTGATTTGTCTCTCTTCTGTCTTGTTGTTGGTGTATAGGAATGCCACTGATTTCTGTGCATTGATTTTATAGCCTGCTACTTGACGGAATTGCTGTGTGAGTTGTAGCAGTTTTGGGGTGGAGTCTTTTGGGTTTTCCACATAAAGTATCATATCATCTGCAAAGAGTGAGAGTTTGACTTCCTCTCTGCCGATTTGGATGCCTTGGATTTCTTTTTGTTGTCTGATTGCTGTGGCTAGGACTTCTAATACTATGTTGAATAGCAGTGGTGAGAGTGGCTATCCCTGCCGCGTTCCTGACCTTAGGGGAAAAGATCTCAGCTTTTCCCCATTGAGAATGATATTCGCTGTAGGTTGTTCGTAGATGGCTTTTATGATATTGAGGTATGTACCCGCTGTCCCTGTACTCTGAAGAGTTTTGATCCAGAAAGTGTGCTTTACTTTGTCAAATGGTTTTTCTGCATCTATTGAGAGGATCATATGATTCTTGTTCTTTCTTTGGTTAATGTGTTTTATCACGTTGATTGATTTGCGGATGTTGAACCAGCCTTGCAGCCCAGGGATAAATCCCACTTGGTCATGGTGAATACTCCTTTTCATGTACTGTTGGATCCTCTTGGCTAGTATTTTGGTGAGAATTTTTGCATCGATGTTCATCAAGGATATTGGTCTCTAATACTCCTTTTTGATGGGATCTTTGTCTGGTTTTGGGATCAAGGTAATGGTGGCCTCATAAAATGAGTTTGGAAGTTTTCCTTCCATTTCTATTGTTTGGAACAGTTTCAGGAGAATAGGTATTAATTCTTCTTGAAATGTCGGATAGAATTCCCCTGGGAATCCATCTGGCCCTGGGCTTTGGTTTCTTGGGAGGTTTTTGATGACTACTTCAATTGCCTTCGTGGTTATAGGACTGTTCAGGTTTTCTCTTTCTTCCTGGGTCAGTTTTGGTAGTTGACACATCTCTAGGAATGCACCCATTTCTTCCAGGTTATGGAATATGCTGCCCTAGGGTTGCTCACATTACGTTCTTATAATCGTTTGTATTTCTTTGTTGTTGGTTGTGATCTCTCCTCTTTCATTCATGATTTTGTTGATTTGGGTCATTTCTCTTTTCTTTTTGATCAGCCTGGACAGGGGTGTATCAATCTTGTGAATTCTTTCAAAGAACCAGCTCCTAGTTCCGTTGATCTCTTCTACTGTTCTTTTGGCTTCTATTTCATTGATTTCTGCTCTGATCTGCATGATTTCTCTTCTCCTGCTGGGTTTAGCCTTTATTGGCCGTTCTTTCTCCAGCTCCTTTAGGTGTAGGGTTAGGGTGTGTATTTGAGACCTTTCATGTTTCTTGAGAAAGGCTTGTATTGCTATATACTTTCCTCGCAGGACTGCCTTGGCTGTATCCCAAAGATTTTGGACAGTTGTGTTTTCATTTTCATTGGTTTCCATGAATTTTTAAATTCTTCTTTAATTTCCTGGTTGACCCATTCATTCTTTCGTAGGATGCTCTTTAGCCTCCATGTATTTGAGTTCTTTCCGACTTTCCTCTTGTGATTGAGTTCTAGTTTCAAAGCATTGTGGTCTGAAAATGTGCAGGGAATGATCCCAATCTTTGCGTACCGGTTGAGACCTGATTTGTGACCTAGGATGTGATCCATTCTGGAGAACGTTCCATGGGCCCTAGAGAAGAATGTGTATTCCGTTGCTTCGGGATGGAACGTTCTGAATATGTCTGTGAAGTCCATTTGGTCCAGTGTGTCATTTAAAGTCTTTATTTCCTTGTTGATCTTTTGCTTAGATGATCTGGCCATTTCAGTCAGGGGGGTGTTAAAGTCCCCCACTATGATTGTATGGTTGTCAATGTCTTCCTTTGCTTTTCTTCTAAATTGCCTTATATAATTGGATGCTCCCATGTTCGGGGCATAGACATTTACAATTGTTAGATCTTCTTCTTGGATAGACCCTTTAAGTAGGATATAGTGTCCTTCTTCATCTCTTATTACAGTCTTTGTTTTTATTGCTTTGTTAATCACCATGTACTACATCATTTGTTTTGGTGTAGTGTCCCATGATTCATTGTTTGTTCCGAACACACAGTGCTCCATGCAGAATGTGCCCTCTTTAATACCCATCACCAGGCTAACCAATCCCCCGACCCACCTCCCCTCTAGAAACCTCGGATTTTTTTTCAGAATCCATCATCTCTCCTGGTCTGTCTCCCCCTCTCACTAACTCCCCTTCATTCTTCCTCTCCTGCTATCTCCTTCTTTTCCTTTATTCTTAAAATATGTTGCGTTATTTGTTTCAGAAGTAGAGATCTGTGATTCAACAGTCTTACACAATTCACAGCGCTCACCGTAGCTCATACCCTCCCCAATGTCTATCACCCAGCCAGCCCATCCCTCCCACCCCCGACCACTCCAGCAAGCCTCACTCTGTTCCTGAGATTAAGAATTCCTCATATCAGTGAGGTCATATGATACATGTCTTTCTCTGATTGACTTATTTCACTAATCATCGGACCCTCCAGTTCCATCCACGTCGTTGTCCATGGCAACATCTCATTCCTTTTGATGGCTGCGTAATATTCCATTGTGTATATATATACCACCTCTTCTTTATCCACTCATCTGTCGATGGACATCTTGGCTCTTTCAACAGTTTGGCTATTGTGGACATTGCTGCTATAAACAATGGGGTGCACGTACCGCTTCGGGTCCCTACATTTGTATCTTTGGGGTAAATACCCAGGAGTGCAATTGCTGGATCGGATGGTAGCTCTAATTTCAACTATTTGAGGAACCTCCATCCTGTTTTCCAGAGGGGTTGCACCAGCTTGCATTCCCACCACCAGTGTAGGAGGGTTTCCCTTTCTCCACATCCCCGCCAACCTCTGTCGTTCCCTGACTTGTTCATTTGAGCCATTCTGACGGGTGTGAGGGGGTATCTCATTGAGGTTTTGATGTGGATTTCCCTGATGCCGAGCCGTGTTGAGCACTTTTTCATGTGCCTGTTGGCCATTTGGATGTCTTCTTTGGAAAAATGTCTGTTCATGACTTCTGCCTATTTTTTGATTGGATTATTTGTTCTTTGGGTGTTGAGTTTGATACGTTTTTATACATATTGGATAGTAGCCCTTTATCTGATATGTCATTCGTAAATAATTTCTCCCATTCTGTCGGTTGTCTTTTGGTTTTGTGGACTGTTTCTTTTGCTGTGCCAAAGGTTTTTATCTTGATGAAATCCCAATAGTTCCTTTTTGCCCTGGCTTCCCGTGCCTTTGGTGATGTTTGTAGGAAGAAGTTGCTGCGGCTGAGGTCGAAGAGCTTGCTACCTGTGTTCTCCTTTAGGATTTTGATGGAGTCCTGTCTCACACTGAGGTCTTTCAAACATTTGGAGTCTATTTTTGTGTGTGGTGTCAGGAAATGGTCCAGTGTCATTCTTCTGCATGGGGCTGTCCCATTTCCACAACTCCAGTTGTTGAAGAGACTCTCTTTTTGCCATTGGACATTCTTTCCTGCTCTGTCAAAGATAAGTTGACCATAGAGTTGAGGGTCCATTTCTGGGCTCTCGATTCTGTTCCATGGATCTATGTGTCTGTTTTTGTGCCAGTACCCTACTGTCTTGATGATGACAGCTTTGTCATAGAGCTGGAAGTCCAGAATTGTGATGCCGCCAGCTTTGCTTTTCTTTCTCAATATTCCTCTGGCTATTCGTGGTCTCTTCTGGTTCCATTCAAATCTTAGGATTATTTGTTCCATTTTTTGGAAAAAAGTGGATGGTATTTTGACGGGGATTGCATTGCATGTGTAGATTGCTCTAGGTAGCATTGACCTCTTCACAATGTTGGTTCTCCCAATCCATGAGCATGGAACGTTTTTTCCGTTTCTTTGTGTCTTCTTCAATTTCTTTCCTGAGTATTTGGTAGTTTTCTGAGTACAGATCCTTTGCCTCTTGGGTTCAATTTATTCCTAGGTCTCTTCTGGTTTTGGGTGCAGTTGTGAATGGGATCGACTCCTTGATTTGTCTCTCTTCTGTCTTGTTGTTGGTGTATAGGAATGCCACTGATGTCTGTGCATTGATTTTATAGCCTGCTACTTGACGGAATTGCTGTGTGAGTTGTAGCAGTTTTGGGGTGGAGTCTTTTGGGTTTTCCACATAAAGTATCATATCATCTGCAAAGAGTGAGAGTTTGACTTCCTCTCTGCCGATTTGGATGCCTTGGATTTCTTTTTGTTGTCTGATTGCTGTGGCTAGGACTTCTAATACTATGTTGAATAGCAGTGGTGAGAGTGGCTATCCCTGCCGCGTTCCTGACCTTAGGGGAAAAGATCTCAGCTTTTCCCCATTGAGAATGATATTCGCTGTAGGTTGTTCGTAGATGGCTTTTATGATATTGAGGTATGTACCCGCTGTCCCTGTACTCTGAAGAGTTTTGATCCAGAAAGTGTGCTTTACTTTGTCAAATGGTTTTTCTGCATCTATTGAGAGGATCATATGATTCTTGTTCTTTCTTTGGTTAATGTGTTTTATCACGTTGATTGATTTGCGGATGTTGAACCAGCCTTGCAGCCCAGGGATAAATCCCACTTGGTCATGGTGAATACTCCTTTTCATGTACTATTGGGTCCTCTTGGCTAGTATTTTGGTGAGAATTTTTGCATCGATGTTCATCAAGGATATTGGTCTCTAATACTCCTTTTTGATGGGATCTTTGTCTGGTTTTGGGATCAAGGTAATGGTGGCCTCATAAAATGAGTTTGGAAGTTTTCCTTCCATTTCTATTGTTTGGAACAGTTTCAGGAGAATAGGTATTAATTCTTCTTTAAATGTCTGATAGAATTCCCCTGGGAATCCATCTGGCCCTGGGCTTTGGTTTCTTGGGAGGTTTTTGATGACTACTTCAATTGCCTTCGTGGTTATAGGACTGTTCAGGTTTTCTCTTTCTTCCTGGGTCAGTTTTGGTAGTTGACACATCTCTAGGAATGCACCCATTTCTTCCAGGTTATGGAATATGCTGCCATAGGGTTGCTCAGATTACGTTCTTATAATCGTTTGTATTTCTTTGGTGTTGGTTGTGATCTCTCCTCCTTCATTCATGATTTTGTTGATTTGGGTCATTTCTCTTTTCTTTTTGATCAGCCTGGACAGGGGTGTATCAATCTTGTGAATTCTTTCAAAGAACCAGCTCCTAGTTCCGTTGATCTGTTCTACTGTTCTTTTGGGTTCTATTTCATTGATTTCTGCTCTGATCTGCATGATTTCTCTTCTCCTGCTGGGTTTAGGCTTTATTGGCCGTTCTTTCTCCAGCTCCTTTAGGTGTACGGTTAGGGTGTGTATTTGAGACCTTTCATGTTTCTTGAGAAAGGCTTGTATTGCTATATACTTTCCTCGCAGGACTGCCTTGGCTGTATCCCAAAGATTTTGGACAGTTGTGTTTTCATTTTCATTGGTTTCCATGAATTTTTAAATTCTTCTTTAATTTCCTGGTTGACCCATTCATTCTTTCGTAGGATGCTCTTTAGCCTCCATGTATTTGAGTTCTTTCCGACTTTCCTCTTGTGATTGAGTTCTAGTTTCAAAGCATTGTGGTCTGAAAATGTGCAGGGAATGATCCCAATCTTTGGGTACCGGTTGAGACCTGATTTGTGACCTAGGATGTGATCCATTCTGGAGAACGTTCCATGGGCCCTAGAGAAGAATGTGTATTCCGTTGCTTCGGGATGGAACGTTCTGAATATGTCTGTGAAGTCCATTTGGTCCAGTGTGTCATTTAAAGTCTTTATTTCCTTGTTGATCTTTTGCTTAGATGATCTGGCCATTTCAGTCAGGGGGGTGTTAAAGTCCCCCACTATGATTGTATGGTTGTCAATGTCTTTCTTTGCTTTTCTTCTAAATTGCCTTATATAATTGGATGCTCCCATGTTCGGGGCATAGACATTTACAATTGTTAGATCTTCTTCTTGGATAGACCCTTTAAGTAGGATATAGTGTCCTTCTTCATCTCTTATTACAGCCTTTGTTTTTTATTGCTTTGTTAATCACCATGTACTACATCATTTGTTTTGGTGTAGTGTCCCATGATTCATTGTTTGTTCCGAACACACAGTGCTCCATGCAGAATGTGCCCTCTTTAATACCCATCACCAGGCTAACCAATCCCCCGACCCACCTCCCCTCTAGAAACCTCGGATTTTTTTTCAGAATCCATCATCTCTCCTGGTCTGTCTCCCCCTCTCACTAACTCCCCTTCATTCTTCCTCTCCTGCTATCTCCTTCTTTTCCTTTATTCTTAAAATATGTTGCGTTATTTGTTTCAGAAGTAGAGATCTGTGATTCAACAGTCTTACACAATTCACAGCGCTCACCGTAGCTCATACCCTCCCCAATGTCTATCACCCAGCCAGCCCATCCCTCCCACCCCCGACCACTCCAGCAAGCCTCACTCTGTTCCTGAGATTAAGAATTCCTCATATCAGTGAGGTCATATGATACATGTCTTTCTCAGATTGACTTATTTCACTAATCATCGGACCCTCCACTTCCATCCACGTCGTTGTCCATGGCAACATCTCATTCCTTTTGATGGCTGCGTAATATTCCATTGTGTATATATATACCACTTCTTCTTTATCCACTCTTCTGTCGATGGACATCTTGGCTCTTTCAACAGTTTGGCTATTGTGGACATTGCTGCTATAAACAATGGGGTGCACGTACCGCTTCGGGTCCCTACATTTGTATCTTTGGGGTAAATACCCAGGAGTGCAATTGCTGGATCGGATGGTAGCTCTAATTTCAACTATTTGAGGAACCTCCATCCTGTTTTCCAGAGGGGTTGCACCAGCTTGCATTCCCACCACCAGTGTAGGAGGGTTCCCCTTTCTCCACATCCCCGCCAACCTCTGTCGTTCCCTGACTTGTTCATTTGAGCCATTCTGACGGGTGTGAGGGGGTATCTCATTGAGGTTTTGATGTGGATTTCCCTGATGCCGAGCCGTGTTGAGCACTTTTTCCTGTGCCTGTGGGCCATTTGGATGTCTTCTTTGGAAAAATGTCTGTTCATGTCTTCTGCCTATTTTTTGATTGGATTATTTGTTCTTTGGGTGTTGAGTTTGATACGTTTTTATACATATTGGATAGTAGCCCTTTATCTGATATGTCATTCGTAAATAATTTCTCCCATTCTGTCGGTTGTGTTTTGGTTTTGTGGACTGTTTCTTTTGCTGTGCCAAAGGTTTTTATCTTGATGAAATCCCAATAGTTCATTTTTGCCCTGGCTTCCCGTGCCTTTGGTGATGTTTGTAGGAAGGAGTTGCTGCGGCTGAGGTCGAAGAGCTTGCTACCTGTGTTCTCCTTTAGGATTTTGATGGAGTCCTGTCTCACACTGAGGTCTTTCAAACATTTGGAGTCTATTTTTGTGTGTGGTGTCAGGAAATGGTCCAGTGTCATTCTTCTGCATGGGGCTGTCCAATTTCCACAACTCCAGTTGTTGAAGAGACTCTCATTTTGCCATTGGACATTCTTTCCTGCTCTGTCAAAGATAAGTTGACCATAGAGTTGAGGGTCCATTTCTGGGCTCTCGATTCTGTTCCATGGATCTATGTGTCTGTTTTTGTGCCAGTACCCTACTGTCTTGATGATGACAGCTTTGTCATAGAGCTGGAAGTCCAGAATTGTGATGCCGCCAGCTTTGCTTTTCTTTCTCAATATTCCTCTGGCTATTCGTGGTCTCTTCTGGTTCCATTCAAATCTTAGGATTATTTGTTCCATTTCTTGGAAAAAAGTGGATGGTATTTTGACGGGGATTGCATTGCATGTGTAGATTGCTCTAGGTAGCATTGACCTCTTCACAATGTTGGTTCTCCCAATCCATGAGCATGGAACGTTTTTCCGTTTCTTTGTGTCTTCTTCAATTTCTTTCCTGAGTATTTGGTAGTTTTCTGAGTACAGATCCTTTGCCTCTTGGGTTCAATTTATTCCTAGGTCTCTTCTGGTTTTGGGTGCAGTTGTGAATGGGATCGACTCCTTGATTTGTCTCTCTTCTGTCTTGTTGTTGGTGTATAGGAATGCCACTGATGTCTGTGCATTGATTTTATAGCCTGCTACTTGACGGAATTGCTGTGTGAGTTGTAGCAGTTTTGGGGTGGAGTCTTTTGGGTTTTCCACATAAAGTATCATATCATCTGCAAAGAGTGAGAGTTTGACTTCCTCTCTGCCGATTTGGATGCCTTGGATTTCTTTTTGTTGTCTGATTGCTGTGGCTAGGACTTCTAATACTATGTTGAATAGCAGTGGTGAGAGTGGCTATCCCTGCCGCGTTCCTGACCTTAGGGGAAAAGATCTCAGCTTTTCCCCATTGAGAATGATATTCGCTGTAGGTTGTTCGTAGATGGCTTTTATGATATTGAGGTATGTACCCGCTGTCCCTGTACTCTGAAGAGTTTTGATCCAGAAAGTGTGCTTTACTTTGTCAAATGGTTTTTCTGCATCTATTGAGAGGATCATATGATTCTTGTTCTTTCTTTGGTTAATGTGTTTTATCACGTTGATTGATTTGCGGATGTTGAACCAGCCTTGCAGCCCAGGGATAAATCCCACTTGGTCATGGTGAATACTCCTTTTCATGTACTGTTGGGTCCTCTTGGCTAGTATTTTGGTGAGAATTTTTGCATCGATGTTCATCAAGGATATTGGTCTCTAATACTCCTTTTTGATGGGATCTTTGTCTGGTTTTGGGATCAAGGTAATGGTGGCCTCATAAAATGAGTTTGGAAGTTTTCCTTCCATTTCTATTGTTTGGAACAGTTTCAGGAGAATAGGTATTAATTCTTCTTTAAATGTCTGATAGAATTCCCCTGGGAATCCATCTGGCCCTGGGCTTTGGTTTCTTGGGAGGTTTTTGATGACTACTTCAATTGCCTTCGTGGTTATAGGACTGTTCAGGTTTTCTCTTTCTTCCTGGGTCAGTTTTGGTAGTTGACACATCTCTAGGAATGCACCCATTTCTTCCAGGTTATGGAATATGCTGCCATAGGGTTGCTCAGATTACGTTCTTATAATCGTTTGTATTTCTTTGGTGTTGGTTGTGATCTCTCCTCCTTCATTCATGATTTTGTTGATTTGGGTCATTTCTCTTTTCTTTTTGATCAGCCTGGACAGGGGTGTATCAATCTTGTGAATTCTTTCAAAGAACCAGCTCCTAGTTCCGTTGATCTGTTCTACTGTTCTTTTGGGTTCTATTTCATTGATTTCTGCTCTGATCTGCATGATTTCTCTTCTCCTGCTGGGTTTAGGCTTTATTGGCCGTTCTTTCTCCAGCTCCTTTAGGTGTAGGGTTAGGGTGTGTATTTGAGACCTTTCATGTTTCTTGAGAAAGGCTTGTATTGCTATATACTTTCCTCGCAGGACTGCCTTGGCTGTATCCCAAAGATTTTGGACAGTTGTGTTTTCATTTTCATTGGTTTCCATGAATTTTTAAATTCTTCTTTAATTTCCTGGTTGACCCATTCATTCTTTCGTAGGATGCTCTTTAGCCTCCATGTATTTGAGTTCTTTCCGACTTTCCTCTTGTGATTGGGTTCTAGTTTCAAAGCATTGTGGTCTGAAAATGTGCAGGGAATGATCCCAATCTTTGGGTACCGGTTGAGACCTGATTTGTGACCTAGGATGTGATCCATTCTGGAGAACGTTCCATGGGCCCTAGAGAAGAATGTGTATTCCGTTGCTTCGGGATGGAACGTTCTGAATATGTCTGTGAAGTCCATTTGGTCCAGTGTGTCATTTAAAGTCTTTATTTCCTTGTTGATCTTTTGCTTAGATGATCTGGCCATTTCAGTCAGGGGGGTGTTAAAGTCCCCCACTATGATTGTATGGTTGTCAATGTCTTTCTTTGCTTTTCTTCTAAATTGCCTTATATAATTGGATGCTCCCATGTTCGGGGCATAGACATTTACAATTGTTAGATCTTCTTCTTGGATAGACCCTTTAAGTAGGATATAGTGTCCTTCTTCATCTCTTATTACAGTCTTTGTTTTTTATTGCTTTGTTAATCACCATGTACTACATCATTTGTTTTGGTGTAGTGTCCCATGATTCATTGTTTGTTCCGAACACACAGTGCTCCATGCAGAATGTGCCCTCTTTAATACCCATCACCAGGCTAACCAATCCCCCGACCCACCTCCCCTCTAGAAACCTCGGATTTTTTTTCAGAATCCATCATCTCTCCTGGTCTGTCTCCCCCTCTCACTAACTCCCCTTCATTCTTCCTCTCCTGCTATCTCCTTCATTTCCTTTATTCTTAAAATATGATGCGTTATTTGTTTCAGAAGTAGAGATCTGTGATTCAACAGTCTTACACAATTCACAGCGCTCACCGTAGCTCATACCCTCCCCAATGTCTATCACCCAGCCAGCCCATCCCTCCCACCCCCGACCACTCCAGCAAGCCTCACTCTGTTCCTGAGATTAAGAATTCCTCATATCAGTGAGGTCATATGATACATGTCTTTCTCTGATTGACTTATTTCACTAATCATCGGACCCTCCAGTTCCATCCACGTCGTTGTCCATGGCAACATCTCATTCCTTTTGATGGCTGCGTAATATTCCATTGTGTATATATATACCACCTCTTCTTTATCCACTCATCTGTCGATGGACATCTTGGCTCTTTCAACAGTTTGGCTATTGTGGACATTGCAGCTATAAACAATGGGGTGCACGTACCGCTTCGGGTCCCTACATTTGTATCTTTGGGGTAAATACCCAGGAGTGCAATTGCTGGATCGGATGGTAGCTCTAATTTCAACTATTTGAGGAACCTCCATCCTGTTTTCCAGAGGGGTTGCACCAGCTTGCATTCCCACCACCAGTGTAGGAGGGTTCCCCTTTCTCCACATCCCCGCCAATCTCTGTCGTTCCCTGACTTGTTCATTTGAGCCATTCTGACGGGTGTCAGAGGGTATCTCATTGAGGTTTTGATGTGGATTTCCCTGATGCCGAGCCGTGTTGATCACTTTTTCCTGTGCCTGTTGGCCATTTGGATGTCTTCTTTGGAAAAATGTCTGTTCATGTCTTCTGCCTATTTTTTGATTGGATTATTTGTTCTTTGGGTGTTGAGTTTGATACGTTTTTATACATATTGGATAGTAGCCCTTTATCTGATATGTCATTCGTAAATATTTTCTCCCATTCTGTCGGTTGTCTTTTGGTTTTGTGGACTGTTTCTTTTGCTGTGCCAAAGGTTTTTACCTTGATGAAATCCCAATAGTTCCTTTTTGCCCTGGATTCCCGTGCCTTTGGTGATGTTTGTAGGAAGAAGTTGCTGCGGCTGAGGTCGAAGAGCTTGCTACCTGTGTTCTCCTTTAGGATTTTGATGGAGTCCTGCCTCACACTGAGGTCTTTCAAACATTTGGAGTCTATTTTTGTGTGTGGTGTCAGGAAATGGTCCAGTGTCATTCTTCTGCATGGGGCTGTCCAATTTCCACAACTCCAGTTGTTGAAGAGACTCTCTTTTTGCCATTGGACATTCTTTCCTGCTCTGTCAAAGATAAGTTGACCATAGAGTTGAGGGTCCACTTCTGGGCTCTCGATTCTGTTCCATGGATCTATGTGTCTGTTTTTGTGCCAGTACCATACTGTCTTGATGATGACAGCTTTGTCATAGAGCTGGAAGTCCAGAATTGTGATGCCGCCAGGTTTGCTTTTCTTTCTCAATATTCCTCTGGCTATTCGTGGTCTCTTCTGGTTCCATTCAAATCTTAGGATTATTTGTTCGATTTCTTGGAAAAAAGTGGATGGTATTTTGATGGGGATTGCATTGCATGTGTAGATTGCTCTAGGTAGCATTGACCTCTTCACAATGTTGGTTCTCCCAGTCCATGAGCATGGAACTTTTTTCCGTTTCTTTGTGTCTTCTTCAATTTCTTTCCTGAGTATTTGGTAGTTTTCTGAGTACAGATCCTTTGCCTCTTGGGTTCAATGTATTCCTAGGTCTCTTCTGGTTTTGGGTGCAGTTGTGAATGGGATCGACTCCTTGATTTGTCTCTCTTCTGTCTTGTTGTTGGTGTATAGGAATGCCACTGATGTCTGTGCATTGATTTTATAGCCTGCTACTTGACGGAATTGCTGTGTGAGTTCTAGCAGTTTTGGGGTGGAGTCTTTTGGGTTTTCCACATAAAGTATCATATCATCTGCAAAGAGTGAGAGTTTGACTTCCTCTCTGCCGATTTGGATGCCTTTGATTTCTTTTTGTTGTCTGATTGCTGTGGCTAGGACTTCTAATACTATGTTGAATAGCAGTGGTGAGAGTGGCTATCCCTGCCGCGTTCCTGACCTTAGGGGAAAAGATCTCAGCTTTTCCCCATTGAGAATGATATTCGCTGTAGGTTGTTCGTAGATGGCATTTATGATATTGAGGTATGTACCCGCTGTCCCTGTACTCTGAAGAGTTTTGATCCAGAAAGTGTGCTTTACTTTGTCAAATGGTTTTTCTGCATCTATTGAGAGGATCATATGATTCTTGTTCTTTCTTTGGTTAATGTGTTTTATCACGTTGATTGATTTGCGGATGTTGAACCAGCCTTGCAGCCCAGGGATAAATCCCACTTGGTCATGGTGAATACTCCTTTTCATGTACTGTTGGATCCTCTTGGCTAGTATTTTGGTGAGAATTTTTGCATCGATGTTCATCAAGGATATTGGTCTCTAATACTCCTTTTTGATGGGATCTTTGTCTGGTTTTGGGATCAAGGTAATGGTGGCCTCATAAAATGAGTTTGGAAGTTTTCCTTCCATTTCTATTGTTTGGAACAGTTTCAGGAGAATAGGTATTAATTCTTCTTTAAATGTCTGATAGAATTCCCCTGGGAATCCATCTGGCCCTGGGCTTTGGTTTCTTGGGAGGTTTTTGATGACTACTTCAATTGCCTTCGTGGTTATAGGACTGTTCAGGTTTTCTCTTTCTTCCTGGGTCAGTTTTGGTAGTTGACACATCTCTAGGAATGCACCCATTTCTTCCAGGTTATGGAATATGCTGCCATAGGGTTGCTCAGATTACGTTCTTATAATCGTTTGTATTTCTTTGGTGTTGGTTGTGATCTCTCCTCCTTCATTCATGATTTTGTTGATTTGGGTCATTTCTCTTTTCTTTTTGATCAGCCTGGACAGGGGTGTATCAATCTTGTGAATTCTTTCAAAGAACCAGCTCCTAGTTCCGTTGATCTGTTCTACTGTTCTTTTGGGTTGTATTTCATTGATTTCTGCTCTGATCTGCATGATTTCTCTTCTCCTGCTGGGTTTAGGCTTTATTGGCCGTTCTTTCTCCAGCTCCTTTAGGTGTAGGGTTAGGGTGTGTATTTGAGACCTTTCATGTTTCTTGAGAAAGGCTTGTATTGCTATATACTTTCCTCGCAGGACTGCCTTGGCTGTATCCCAAAGATTTTGGACAGTTGTGTTTTCATTTTCATTGGTTTCCATGAATTTTTAAATTCTTCTTTAATTTCCTGGTTGACCCATTCATTCTTTCGTAGGATGCTCTTTAGCCTCCATGTATTTGAGTTCTTTCCGACTTTCCTCTTGTGATTGAGTTCTAGTTTCAAAGCATTGTGGTCTGAAAATGTGCAAGGAATGATCCCAATCTTTGGGTACCGGTTGAGACCTGATTTGTGACCTAGGATGTGATCCATTCTGGAGAACGTTCCATGGGCCCTAGAGAAGAATGTGTATTCCGTTGCTTCGGGATGGAACGTTCTGAATATGTCTGTGAAGTCCATTTGGTCCAGTGTGTCATTTAAAGTCTTTATTTCCTTGTTGATCTTTTGCTTAGATGATCTGGCCATTTCAGTCAGGGGGGTGTTAAAGTCCCCCACTATGATTGTATGGTTGTCAATGTCTTTCTTTGCTTTTCTTCTAAATTGCCTTATATAATTGGATGCTCCCATGTTCGGGGCATAGACATTTACAATTGTTAGATCTTCTTCTTGGATAGACCCTTTAAGTAGGATATAGTGTCCTTCTTCATCTCTTATTACAGTCTTTGTTTTTTATTGATTTGTTAATCACCATGTACTACATCATTTGTTTTGGTGTAGTGTCCCATGATTCATTGTTTGTTCCGAACACACAGTGCTCCATGCAGAATGTGCCCTCTTTAATACCCATCACCAGGCTAACCAATCCCCCGACCCACCTCCCCTCTAGAAACCTCGGATTTTTTTTCAGAATCCATCATCTCTCCTGGTCTGTCTCCCCCTCTCACTAACTCCCCTTCATTCTTCCTCTCCTGCTATCTCCTTCTTTTCCTTTATTCTTAAAATATGATGCGTTATTTGTTTCAGAAGTAGAGATCTGTGATTCAACAGTCTTACACAATTCACAGCGCTCACCGTAGCTCATACCCTCCCCAATGTCTATCACCCAGCCAGCCCATCCCTCCCACCCCCGACCACTCCAGCAAGCCTCACTCTG
Organism: Eumetopias jubatus; assembly: GCF_037043125.1. NCBI lineage: Eukaryota > Metazoa > Chordata > Mammalia > Carnivora > Otariidae > Eumetopias > Eumetopias jubatus. The sequence continues at coordinate 100,847 of NW_028275007.1, forward strand.
TTCCTGAGATTAAGAATTCCTCATATCAGTGAGGTCATATGATACATGTCTTTCTCTGATTGACTTATTTCACTAATCATCGGACCCTCCAGTTCCATCCACGTCGTTGTCCATGGCAACATCTCATTCCTTTTGATGGCTGCGTAATATTCCATTGTGTATATATATACCACCTCTTCTTTATCCACTCATCTGTCGATGGACATCTTGGCTCTTTCAACAGTTTGGCTATTGTGGACATTGCAGCTATAAACAATGGGATGCACGTACCGCTTCGGGTCCCTACATTTGTATCTTTGGGGTAAATACCCAGGAGTGCAATTGCTGGATCGGATGGTAGCTCTAATTTCAACTATTTGAGGAACCTCCATCCTGTTTTCCAGAGGGGTTGCCCCAGCTTGCATTCCCACCACCAGTGTAGGAGGGTTCCCCTTTCTCCACATCCCGGCCAATCTCTGTCGTTCCCTGACTTGTTCATTTGAGCCATTCTGACGGGTGTGAGAGGGTATCTCATTGAGGTTTTGATGTGGATTTCCCTGATGCCGAGCCGTGTTGAGCACTTTTTCCTGTGCCTGTTGGCCATTTGGATGTCTTCTTTGGAAAAATGTCTGTTCATGTCTTCTGCCTATTTTTTGATTGGATTATTTGTTCTTTGGGTGTTGAGTTTGATACGTTTTTATACATATTGGATAGTAGCCCTTTATCTGGTATGTCATTCGTAAATAATTTCTCCCATTCTGTCGGTTGTCTTTTGGTTTTGTGGACTGTTTCTTTTGCTGTGCCAAAGGTTTTTATCTTGATGAAATCCCAATAGTTCCTTTTTGCCCTGGCTTCCCGTGCCTTTGGTGATGTTTGTAGGAAGAAGTTGCTGCGGCTGAGGTCGAAGAGCTTGCTACCTGTGTTCTCCTTTAGGATTTTGATGGAGTCCTGTCTCACACTGAGGTCTTTCAAACATTTGGAGTCTATTTTTGTGTGTGGTGTCAGGAAATGGTCCAGTGTCATTCTTCTGCATGGGGCTGTCCAATTTCCACAACTCCAGTTGTGGAAGAGACTCTCTTTTTGCCATTGGACATTCTTTCCTGCTCTGTCAAAGATAAGTTGACCATAGAGTTGAGGGTCCATTTCTGGGCTCTCGATTCTGTTCCATGGATCTATCTGTCTGTTTTTGTGCCAGTACCATACCGTCTTTATGATGACAGCTTTGTCATAGAGCTGGAAGTCCAGAATTGTGATGCCGCCAGCTTTGCTTTTCTTTCTCAATATTCCTCTGGCTATTCGTGGTCTCTTCTGGTTCCATTCAAATCTTAGGATTATTTGTTCCATTTCTTGGAAAAAAGTGGATGTTATTTTGATGGGGATTGCATTGCATGTGTAGATTGCTCTAGGTAGCATTGACCTCTTCACAATGTTGGTTCTCCCAATCCATGAGCATGGAACGTTTTTCCGTTTCTTTGTGTCTTCTTCAATTTCTTTCCTGAGTATTTGGTAGTTTTCTGAGGACAGATCCTTTGCCTCTTGGGTTCAATGTATTCCTAGGTCTCTTCTGGTTTTGGGTGCAGTTGTGAATGGGATCGACTACTTGATTTGTCTCTCTTCTGTCTTGTTGTTGGTGTATAGGAATGCCACTGATGTCTGTGCATTGATTTTATAGCCTGCTACTTGACGGAATTGCTGTGTGAGTTGTAGCATTTTTGGGGTCGAGTCTTTTGGGTTTTCCACATAAAGTATCATATCATCTGCAAAGAGTGAGAGTTTGACTTCCTCTCTGCCGATTTGGATGCCTTGGATTTCTTTTTGTTGTCTGATTGCTGTGGCTAGGACTTCTAATACTATGTTGAATAGCAGTGGTGAGAGTGGCTATCCCTGCCGCGTTTCTGACCTTAGGGGAAAAGATCTCAGCTTTTCCCCATTGAGAATGATATTCGCTGTAGGTTGTTCGTAGATGGCTTTTATGATATTGAGGTATGTACCCGCTGTCCCTGTACTCTGAAGAGTTTTGATCCAGAAAGTGTGCTTTACTTTGTCAAATGGTTTTTCTGCATCGATTGAGAGGATCATATGATTCTTGTTCTTTCTTTGGTTAATGTGTTTTATCACGTTGATTGATTTGCGGATGTTGAACCAGCCTTGCAGCCCAGGGATAAATCCCACTTGGTCATGGTGAATACTCCTTTTCATGTACTGTTGGGTCCTCTTGGCTAGTATTTTGGTGAGAATTTTTGCATCGATGTTCATCAAGGATATTGGTCTCTAATACTCCTTTTTGATGGGATCTTTGTCTGGTTTTGGGATCAAGGTAATGGTGGCCTCATAAAATGAGTTTGGAAGTTTTCCTTCCATTTCTATTGTTTGGAACAGTTTCAGGAGAATAGGTATTAATTCTTCTTTAAATGTCTGATAGAATTCCCCTGGGAATCCATCTGGCCCTGGGCTTTGGTTTCTTGGGAGGTTTTTGATGACTACTTCAATTGCCTTCGTGGTTATAGGACTGTTCAGGTTTTCTCTTTCTTCCTGGGTCAGTTTGGTAGTTGACACATCTCTAGGAATGCACCCATTTCTTCCAGGTTATGGAATATGCTGCCATAGGGTTGCTCAGATTACGTTCTTATAATCGTTTGTATTTCTTTGGTGTTGGTTGTGATCTCTCCTCCTTCATTCATGATTTTGTTGATTTGGGTCATTTCTCTTTTCTTTTAGATCAGCCTGGACAGGGGTGTATCAATCTTGTGAATTCTTTCAAAGAACCAGCTCCTAGTTCCGTTGATCTGTTCTACTGTTCTTTTGGGTTCTATTTCATTGATTTCTGCTCTGATCTGCATGATTTCTCTTCTCCTGCTGGGTTTAGGCTTTATTGGCCGTTCTTTCTCCAGCTCCTTTAGGTGTAGGGTTAGGGTGTGTATTTGAGACCTTTCATGTTTCTTGAGAAAGGCTTGTATTGCTATATACTTTCCTCGCAGGACTGCCTTGGCTGTATCCCAAAGATTTTGGACAGTTGTGTTTTCATTTTCATTGGTTTCCATGAATTTTTAAATTCTTCTTTAATTTCCTGGTTGACCCATTCATTCTTTCGTAGGATGCTCTTTAGCCTCCATGTATTTGAGTTCTTTACGACTTTCCTCTTGTGATTGGGTTCTAGTTTCAAAGCATTGTGGTCTGAAAATGTGCAGGGAATGATCCCAATCTTTGGGTACCGGTTGAGACCTGATTTGTGACCTAGGATGTGATCCATTCTGGAGAACGTTCCATGGGCCCTAGAGAAGAATGTGTATTCCGTTGCTTCGGGATGGAACGTTCTGAATATGTCTATGAAGTCCATTTGGTCCAGTGTGTCATTTAAAGTCTTTATTTCCTTGTTGATCTTTTGCTTAGATGATCTGGCCATTTCAGTCAGGGGGGTGTTAAAGTCCCCCACTATGATTGTATGGTTGTCAATGTCTTTCTTTGCTTTTCTTCTAAATTGCCTTATATAATTGGATGCTCCCATGTTCGGGGCATAGACATTTACAATTGTTAGATCTTCTTCTTGGATAGACCCTTTAAGTAGGATATAGTGTCCTTCTTCATCTCTTATTACAGTCTTTGTTTTTTATTGCTTTGTTAATCACCATGTACTACATCATTTGTTTTGGTGTAGTGTCCCATGATTCATTGTTTGTTCCGAACACACAGTGCTCCATGCAGAATGTGCCCTCTTTAATACCCATCACCAGGCTAACCAATCCCCTGACCCACCTCCCCTCTAGAAACCTCGGATTTTTTTTCAGAATCCATCATCTCTCCTGGTCTGTCTCCCCCTCTCACTAACTCCCCTTCATTCTTCCTCTCCTGCTATCTCCTTCTTTTCCTTTATTCTTAAAATATGTTGCGTTATTTGTTTCAGAAGTAGAGATCTGTGATTCAACAGTCTTACACAATTCACAGCGCTCACCGTAGCTCATACCCTCCCCAATGTCTATCACCCAGCCAGCCCATCCCTCCCACCCACGACCACTCCAGCAAGCCTCACTCTGTTCTTGAGATTAAGAATTCCTCATATCAGTGAGGTCATATGATACATGTCTTTCTCTGATTGACTTATTTCACTAATCATCGGACCCTCCACTTCCATCCACGTCGTTGTCCATGGCAACATCTCATTCCTTTTGATGGCTGCGTAATATTCCATTGTGTATATATATACCACTTCTTCTTTATCCACTCTTCTGTCGATGGACATCTTGGCTCTTTCAACAGTTTGGCTATTGTGGACATTGCTGCTATAAACAATGGGGTGCACGTACCGCTTCGGGTCCCTACATTTGTATCTTTGGGGTAAATACCCAGGAGTGCAATTGCTGGATCGGATGGTAGCTCTAATTTCAACTATTTGAGGAACCTCCATCCTGTTTTCCAGAGGGGTTGCACCAGCTTGCATTCCCACCACCAGTGTAGGAGGGTTCCCCTTTCTCCACATCCCCGCCAACCTCTGTCGTTTCCTGACTTGTTCATTTGAGCCATTCTGACGGGTGTGAGGGGGTATCTCATTGAGGTTTTGATGTGGATTTCCCTGATGCCGAGCCGTGTTGAGCACTTTTTCCTGTGCCTGTTGGCCATTTGGATATCTTCTTTGGAAAAATGTCTCTTCATGTCTTCTGCCTATTTTTTGATTGGATTATTTGTTCTTTGGGTGTTGAGTTTGATACGTTTTTATACATATTGGATAGTAGCCCTTTATCTGGTATGTCATTCGTAAATAATTTCTCCCATTCTGTCGGTTGTGTTTTGGTTTTGTGGACTGTTTCTTTTGCTGTGCCAAAGGTTTTTATCTTGATGAAATCCCAATAGTTCATTTTTGCCCTTGCTTCCCGTGCCTTTGGTGATGTTTGTAGGAAGAAGTTGCTGCGGCTGAGGTCGAAGAGCTTGCTACCTGTGTTCTCCTTTAGGATTTTGATGGAGTCCTGTCTCACATTGAGGTCTTTCAAACATTTGGACTCTATTTTTGTGTGTGGTGTCAGGAAATGGTCCAGTGTCATTCTTCTGCATGGGGCTGTCCAATTTCCTCAACTCCAGTTGTTGAAGAGACTCTCTTTTTGCCATTGGACATTTTTTCCTGCTCTGTCAAAGGTAAGTTGACCATAGAGTTGAGGGTCCACTTCTGGGCTCTCGATTCTGTTCCATGGATCTATGTGTCTGTTTTTGTGCCAGTACCATACTGTCTTGATGATGACAGCTTTGTCATAGAGCTGGAAGTCCAGAATTGTGATGCCGCCAGCTTTGCTTTTCTTTCTCAATATTCCTCTGGCTATTCGTGGTCTCTTCTGGTTCCATTCAAATCTTAGGATTATTTGTTCGATTTCTTGGAGAAAAGTGGATGGTATTTTGATGGGGATTGCATTGCATGTGTAGATTGCTCTAGGTAGCATTGACCTCTTCACAATGTTGGTTCTCCCAGTCCATGAGCATGGAACGTTTTTCCGTTTCTTTGTGTCTTCTTCAATTTCTTTCCTGAGTATTTGGTAGTTTTCTGAGGACAGATCCTTTGCCTCTTGGGTTCAATGTATTCCTAGGTGTCTTCTGGTTTTGGGTGCAGTTGTGAATGGGATCGACTCCTTGATTTGTCTCTATTCTGTCTTGTTGTTGGTGTGTAGGAATGCCACTGATGTCTGTGCATTGATTTTATAGCCTGCTACTTGACGGAATTGCTGTGTGAGTTGTAGCAGTTTTGGGGTGGAGTCTTTTGGGTTTTCCACATAAAGTATCATATCATCTGCAAAGAGTGAGAGTTTGACTTCCTCTCTGCCGATTTGGATGCCTTTGATTTCTTTTTGTTGTCTGATTGCTGTGGCTAGGACTTCTAATACTATGTTGAATAGCAGTGGTGAGAGTGGCTATCCCTGCCGCGTTCCTGACCTTAGGGGAAAAGATCTCAGCTTTTCCCCATTGAGAATGATATTCGCTGTAGGTTGTTCGTAGATGGCTTTTATGATATTGAGGTATGTACCCGCTGTCCCTGTACTCTGAAGAGTTTTGATCCAGAAAGTGTGCTTTACTTTGTCAAATGGTTTTTCTGCATCTATTGAGAGGATCATATGATTCTTGTTCTTTCTTTGGTTAATGTGTTTTATCACGTTGATTGATTTGCGGATGTTGAACCAGCCTTGCAGCCCAGGGATAAATCCCACTTGGTCATGGTGAATACTCCTTTTCATGTACTGTTGGGTCCTCTTGGCTAGTATTTTGGTGAGAATTTTTGCATCGATGTTCATCAAGGATATTGGTCTCTAATACTCCTTTTTGATGGGATCTTTGTCTGGTTTTGGGATCAAGGTAATGGTGGCCTCATAAAATGAGTTTGGAAGTTTTCCTTCCATTTCTATTGTTTGGAACAGTTTCAGGAGAATAGGTATTAATTCTTCTTTAAATGTCTGATAGAATTCCCCTGGGAATCCATCTGGCCCTGGGCTTTGGTTTCTTGGGAGGTTTTTGATGACTACTTCAATTGCCTTCGTGGTTATAGGACTGTTCAGGTTTTCTCTTTCTTCCTGGGTCAGTTTTGGTAGTTGACACATCTCTAGGAATGCACCCATTTCTTCCAGGTTATGGAATATGCTGCCATAGGGTTGCTCAGATTACGTTCTTATAATCGTTTGTATTTCTTTGGTGTTGGTTGTGATCTCTCCTCCTTCATTCATGATTTTGTTGATTTGGGTCATTTCTCTTTTCTTTTTGATCAGCCTGGACAGGGGTGTATCAATCTTGTGAATTCTTTCAAAGAACCAGCTCCTAGTTCCGTTGATCTGTTCTACTGTTCTTTTGGGTTCTATTTCATTGATTTCTGCTCTGATCTGCATGATTTCTCTTCTCCTGCTGGGTTTAGGCTTTATTGGCCGTTCTTTCTCCAGCTCCTTTAGGTGTAGGGTTAGGGTGTGTATTTGAGACCTTTCATGTTTCTTGAGAAAGGCTTGTATTGCTATATACTTTCCTCGCAGGACTGCCTTGGCTGTATCCCAAAGATTTTGGACAGTTGTGTTTTCATTTTCATTGGTTTCCATGAATTTTTAAATTCTTCTTTAATTTCCTGGTTGACCCATTCATTCTTTCGTAGGATGCTCTTTAGCCTCCATGTATTTGAGTTCTTTCCGACTTTCCTCTTGTGATTGGGTTCTAGTTTCAAAGCATTGTGGTCTGAAAATGTGCAGGGAATGATCCCAATCTTTGGGTACCGGTTGAGACCTGATTTGTGACCTAGGATGTGATCCATTCTGGAGAACGTTCCATGGGCCCTAGAGAAGAATGTGTATTCCGTTGCTTCGGGATGGAACGTTCTGAATATGTCTGTGAAGTCCATTTGGTCCAGTGTGTCATTTAAAGTCTTTATTTCCTTGTTGATCTTTTGCTTAGATGATCTGGCCATTTCAGTCAGGGGGGTGTTAAAGTCCCCCACTATGATTGTATGGTTGTCAATGTCTTTCTTTGCTTTTCTTCTAAATTGCCTTATATAATTGGATGCTCCCATGTTCGGGGCATAGACATTTACAATAGTTAGATCTTCTTCTTGGATAGACCCTTTAAGTAGGATATAGTGTCCTTCTTCATCTCTTATTACAGTCTTTGTTTTTTATTGCTTTGTTAATCACCATGTACTACATCATTTGTTTTGGTGTAGTGTCCCATGATTCATTGTTTGTTCCGAACACACAGTGCTCCATGCAGAATGTGCCCTCTTTAATACCCATCACCAGGCTAACCAATCCCCCGACCCACCTCCCCTCTAGAAACCTCGGATTTTTTTTCAGAATCCCTCATCTCTCCTGGTCTGTCTCCCCCTCTCACTAACTCCCCTTCATTCTTCCTCTCCTGCTATCTCCTTCTTTTCCTTTATTCTTAAAATATGTTGCGTTATTTGTTTCAGAAGTAGAGATCTGTGATTCAACAGTCTTACACAATTCACAGCGCTCACCGTAGCTCATACCCTCCCCAATGTCTATCACCCAGCCAGCCCATCCCTCCCACCCCCGACCACTCCAGCAAGCCTCACTCTGTTCCTGAGATTAAGAATTCCTCATATCAGTGAGATCATATGATACATGTCTTTCTCTGATTGACTTATTTCACTAATCATCGGACCCTCCAGTTCCATCCACGTCGTTGTCCATGGCAACATCTCATTCCTTTTGATGGCTGCGTAATATTCCATTGTGTATATATATACCACTTCTTGTTTATCCACTCTTCTGTCGATGGACATCTTGGCTCTTTCAACAGTTTGGCTATTGTGGACATTGCTGCTATAAACAATGGGGTGCACGTACCGCTTCGGGTCCCTACATTTGTATCTTTGGGGTAAATACCCAGGAGTGCAATTGCTGGATCGGATGGTAGCTCTAATTTCAACTATTTGAGGAACCTCCATCCTGTTTTCCAGAGGGGTTGCCCCAGCTTGCATTCCCACCACCAGTGTAGGAGGGTTCCCCTTTCTCCACATCCCCGCCAACCTCTGTCGTTCCCTGACTTGTTCATTTGAGCCATTCTGACGGGTGTGAGGGGGTATCTCATTGAGGTTTTGATGTGGATTTCCCTGATGCCGAGCCGTGTTGAGCACTTTTTCCTGTGCCTGTTGGCCATTTGGATATCTTCTTTGGAAAAATGTCTGTTCATGTCTTCTGCCTATTTTTTGATTGGATTATTTGTTCTTTGGGTGTTGAGTTTGATACGTTTTTATACATATTGGATAGTAGCCCTTTATCTGATATGTCATTCGTAAATAATTTCTCCCATTCTGTCGGTTGTGTTTTGTTTTTGTGGACTGTTCCTTTTGCTGTGCCAAAGGTTTTTATCTTGATGAAATCCCAATAGTTCATTTTTGCCCTTGCTTCCCGTGCCTTTGGTGATGTTTGTAGGAAGAAGTTGCTGCGGCTGAGGTCGAAGAGCTTGCTACCTGTGTTCTCCTTTAGGATTTTGATGGAGTCCTGTCTCACATTGAGGTCTTTCAAACATTTGGACTCTATTTTTGTGTGTGGTGTCAGGAAATGGTCCAGTGTCATTCTTCTGCATGGGGCTGTCCAATTTCCACAACTCCAGTTGTTGAAGAGACTCTCTTTTTGCCATTGGACATTTTTTCCTGCTCTGTCAAAGGTAAGTTGACCATAGAGTTGAGGGTCCACTTCTGGGCTCTCGATTCTGTTCCATGGATCTATGTGTCTGTTTTTGTGCCAGTACCATACTGTCTTGATGATGACAGCTTTGTCATAGAGCTGGAAGTCCAGAATTGTGATGCCGCCAGCTTTGCTTTTCTTTCTCAATATTCCTCTGGCTATTCGTGGTCTCTTCTGGTTCCATTCAAATCTTAGGATTATTTGTTCCATTTCTTGGAAAAAAGTGGATGGTATTTTGATGGGGATTGCATTGCATGTGTAGATTGCTCTAGGTAGCATTGACCTCTTCACAATGTTGGTTCTCCCAGTCCATGAGCATGGAACGTTTTTCCGTTTCTTTGTGTCTTCTTCAATTTCTTTCCTGAGTATTTGGTAGTTTTCTGAGTACAGATCCTTTGCCTCTTGGGTTCAATATATTCCTAGGTGTCTTCTGGTTTTGGGTGCAGTTGTGAATGGGATCGACTCCTTGATTTGTCTCTCTTCTGTCTTGTTGTTGGTGTGTAGGAATGCCACTGATGTCTGTGCATTGATTTTATAGCCTGCTACTTGACGGAATTGCTGTGTGAGTTGTAGCAGTTTTGGGGTGGAGTCTTTTGGGTTTTCCACATAAAGTATCATATCATCTGCAAAGAGTGAGAGTTTGACTTCCTCTCTGCCGATTTGGATGCCTTTGATTTCTTTTTGTTGTCTGATTGCTGTGGCTAGGACTTCTAATACTATGTTGAATAGCAGTGGTGAGAGTGGCTATCCCTGCCGCGTTCCTGACCTTAGGGGAAAAGATCTCAGCTTTTCCCCATTGAGAATGATATTCGCTGTAGGTTGTTCGTAGATGGCTTTTATGATATTGAGGTATGTACCCGCTGTCCCTGTACTCTGAAGAGTTTTGATCCAGAAAGTGTGCTTTACTTTGTCAAATGGTTTTTCTGCATCTATTGAGAGGATCATATGATTCTTGTTCTTTCTTTGGTTAATGTGTTTTATCACGTTGATTGATTTGCGGATGTTGAACCAGCCTTGCAGCCCAGGGATAAATCCCACTTGGTCATGGTGAATACTCCTTTTCATGTACTGTTGGATCCTCTTGGCTAGTATTTTGGTGAGAATTTTTGCATCGATGTTCATCAAGGATATTGGTCTCTAATACTCCTTTTTGATGGGATCTTTGTCTGGTTTTGGGATCAAGGTAATGGTGGCCTCATAAAATGAGTTTGGAAGTTTTCCTTCCATTTCTATTGTTTGGAACAGTTTCAGGAGAATAGGTATTAATTCTTCTTTAAATGTCGGATAGAATTCCCCTGGGAATCCATCTGGCCCTGGGCTTTGGTTTCTTGGGAGGTTTTTGATGACTACTTCAATTGCCTTCGTGGTTATAGGACTGTTCAGGTTTTCTCTTTCTTCCTGGGTCAGTTTTGGTAGTTGACACATCTCTAGGAATGCACCCATTTCTTCCAGGTTATGGAATATGCTGCCATAGGGTTGCTCAGATTACGTTCTTATAATCGCTTGTATTTCTTTGGTGTTGGTTGTGATCTCTCCTCTTTCATTCATGATTTTGTTGATTTGGGTCATTTCTCTTTTCTTTTTGATCAGCCTGGACAGGGGTGTATCAATCTTGTGAATTCTTTCAAAGAACCAGCTCCTAGTTCCGTTGATCTGTTCTACTGTTCTTTTGGGTTCTATTTCATTGATTTCTGCTCTGATCTGCATGATTTCTCTTCTCCTGCTGGGTTTAGGCTTTATTGGCCGTTCTTTCTCCAGCTCCTTTAGGTGTAGGGTTAGGGTGTGTATTTGAGACCTTTCATGTTTCTTGAGAAAGGCTTGTATTGCTATATGCTTTCCTCGCAGGACTGCCTTGGCTGTATCCCAAAGATTTTGGACAGTTGTGTTTTCATTTTCATTGGTTTCCATGAATTTTTAAATTCTTCTTTAATTTCCTGGTTGACCCATTCATTCTTTCGTAGGATGCTCTTTAGCCTCCATGTATTTGAGTTCTTTCCGACTTTCCTCTTGTGATTGAGTTCTAGTTTCAAAGCATTGTGGTCTGAAAATGTGCAGGGAATGATCCCAATCTTTGGGTACCGGTTGAGACCTGATTTGTGACCTAGGATGTGATCCATTCTGGAGAACGTTCCATGGGCCCTAGAGAAGAATGTGTATTCCGTTGCTTCGGGATGGAACATTCTGAATATGTCTGTGAAGTCCATTTGGTCCAGTGTGTCATTTAAAGTCTTTATTTCCTTGTTGAACTTTTGCTTAGATGATCTGGCCATTTCAGTCAGGGGGGTGTTAAAGTCCCCCACTATGATTGTATGGTTGTCAATGTCTTTCTTTGCTTTTCTTCTAAATTGCCTTATATAATTGGATGCTCCCATGTTCGGGGCATAGACATTTACAATTGTTAGATCTTCTTCTTGGATAGACCCTTTAAGTAGGATATAGTGTCCTTCTTCATCTCTTATTACAGTCTTTGTTTTTTATTGCTTTGTTAATCACCATGTACTACATCATTTGTTTTGGTGTAGTGTCCCATGATTCATTGTTTGTTCCGAACACACAGTGCTCCATGCAGAATGTGCCCTCTTTAATACCCATCACCAGGCTAACCAATCCCCCGACCCACCTCCCCTCTAGAAACCTCGGATTTTTTTTCAGAATCCATCATCTCTCCTGGTCTGTCTCCCCCTCTCACTAACTCCCCTTCATTCTTCCTCTCCTGCTATCTCCTTCTTTTCCTTTATTCTTAAAATATGTTGCGTTATTTGTTTCAGAAGTAGAGATCTGTGATTCAACAGTCTTACACAATTCACAGCGCTCACCGTAGCTCATACCCTCCCCAATGTCTATCACCCAGCCAGCCCATCCCTCCCACCCCCGACCACTCCAGCAAGCCTCACTCTGTTCCTGAGATTAAGAATTCCTCATATCAGTGAGGTCATATGATACATGTCTTTCTCTGATTGACTTATTTCACTAATCATCGGACCCTCCAGTTCCATCCACGTCGTTGTCCATGGCAACATCTCATTCCTTTTGATGGCTGCGTAATATTCCATTGTGTATATATATACCACTTCTTCTTTATCCACTCATCTGTCGATGGACATCTTGGCTCTTTCAACAGTTTGGCTATTGTGGACATTGCTGCTATAAACAATGGGGTGCACGTACCGCTTCGGGTCCCTACATTTGTATCTTTGGGGTAAATACCCAGGAGTGCAATTGCTGGATCGGATGGTAGCTCTAATTTCAACTATTTGAGGAACCTCCATCCTGTTTTCCAGAGGGGTTGCCCCAGCTTGCATTCCCACCACCAGTGTAGGAGGGTTCCCCTTTCTCCACATCCCCGCCAACCTCTGTCGTTCCCTGACTTGTTCATTTGAGCCATTCTGACGGGTGTGAGAGGGTATCTCATGGAGGTTTTGATGTGGATTTCCCTGATGCCGAGCCGTGTTGAGCACTTTTTCCTGTGCCTGTTGGCCATTTGGATGTCTTCTTTGGAAAAATGTCTGTTCATGTCTTCTGCCTATTTTTTGATTGGATTATTTGTTCTTTGGGTGTTGAGTTTGATACGTTTTTATTCATATTGGATAGTAGCCCTTTATCTGATATGTCATTCGTAAATAATTTCTCCCATTCTGTCGGTTGTGTTTTGGTTTTGTGGACTGTTTCTTTTGCTGTGCCAAAGGTTTTTATCTTGATGAAATCCCAATAGTTCATTTTTGCCCTGGCTTCCCGTGCCTTTGGTGATGTTTGTAGGAAGAAGTTGCTGCGGCTGAGGTCGAAGAGCTTTCTACCTGTGTTCTCCTTTAGGATTTTGATGGAGTCCTGTCTCACCCTGAGGTCTTTCAAACATTTGGAGTCTATTTTTGTGTGTGGTGTCAGGAAATGGTCCAGTGTCATTCTTCTGCATGGGGCCGTCCCATTTCCACAACTCCAGTTGTTGAAGAGACTCTCTTTTTGCCATTGGACATTCTTTCCTGCTCTGTCAAAGATAAGTTGACCATAGAGTTGAGGGTCCATTTCTGGGCTCTCGATTCTGTTCCATGGATCTATGTGTCTGTTTTTGTGCCAGTACCCTACTGTCTTGATGATGACAGCTTTGTCATAGAGCTGGAAGTCCAGAATTGTGATGCCGCCAGCTTTGCTTTTCTTTCTCAATATTCCTCTGGCTATTCGTGGTCTCTTCTGGTTCCATTCAAATCTTAGGATTATTTGTTCCATTTCTTGGAAAAAAGTGGATGGTATTTTGATGGGGATTGCATTGCATGTGTAGATTGCTCTAGGTAGCATTGACCTCTTCACAATGTTGGTTCTCCCAATCCATGAGCATGGAACGTTTTTCCGTTTCTTTGTGTCTTCTTCAATTTCTTTCCTGAGTATTTGGTAGTTTTCGGGTTACAGATCCTTTGCCTCTTGGGTTCAATTTATTCCTAGGTCTCTTCTGGTTTTGGGTGCAGTTGTGAATGGGATCGACTCCTTGATTTGTCTCTCTTCTGTCTTGTTGTTGGTGTATAGGAATGCCACTGATGTCTGTGCATTGATTTTATAGCCTGCTACTTGACCCAATTGCTGTGTGAGTTGTAGCAGTTTTGGGGTGGAGTATTTTGGGTTTTCCACATAAAGTATCATATCATCTGCAAAGAGTGAGAGTTTGACTTCCTCTCTGCCGATTTGGATGCCTTGGATTTCTTTTTGTTGTCTGATTGCTGTGGCTAGGACTTCTAATACTATGTTGAATAGCAGTGGTGAGAGTGGCTATCCCTGCCGCGTTCCTGACCTTAGGGGAAAAGATCTCAGCTTTTCCCCATTGAGAATGATATTCGGTGTAGGTTGTTCGTAGATGGCTTTTATGATATTGAGGTATGTACCCGCTGTCCCTGTACTCTGAAGAGTTTTGATCCAGAAAGTGTGCTTTACTTTGTCAAATGGTTTTTCTGCATCTATTGAGAGGATCATATGATTCTTGTTCTTTCTTTGGTTAATGTGTTTTATCACGTTGATTGATTTGCGGATGTTGAACCAGCCTTGCAGCCCAGGGATAAATCCCACTTGGTCATGGTGAATACTCCTTTTCATGTACTGTTGGGTCCTCTTGGCTAGTATTTTGGTGAGAATTTTTGCATCGATGTTCATCAAGGATATTGGTCTCTAATACTCCTTTTTGATGGGATCTTTGTCTGGTTTTGGGATCAAGGTAATGGTGGCCTCATAAAATGAGTTTGGAAGTTTTCCTTCCATTTCTATTGTTTGGAACAGTTTCAGGAGAATAGGTATTAATTCTTCTTTAAATGTCGGATAGAATTCCCCTGGGAATCCATCTGGCCCTGGGCTTTGGTTTCTTGGGAGGTTTTTGATGACTACTTCAATTGCTTTCGTGGTTATAGGACTGTTCAGGTTTTCTCTTTCTTCCTGGGTCAGTTTTGGTAGTTGACACATCTCTAGGAATGCACCCATTTCTTCCAGGTTATGGAATATGCTGCCATAGGGTTGCTCAGATTACGTTCTTATAATCGCTTGTATTTCTTTGGTGTTGGTTGTTATCTCTCCTCTTTCATTCATGATTTTGTTGATTTGGGTCATTTCTCTTTTCTTTTTGATCAGCCTGGACAGGGGTGTATCAATCTTGTGAATTCTTTCAAAGAACCAGCTCCTAGTTCCGTTGATCTGTTCTACTGTTCTTTTGGGTTCTATTTCATTGATTTCTGCTCTGATCTGCATGATTTCTCTTCTCCTGCTGGGTTTAGGCTTTATTGGCCGTTCTTTCTCCAGCTCCTTTAGGTGTAGGGTTAGGTTGTGTATTTGAGACCTTTCATGTTTCTTGAGAAAGGCTTGTATTGCTATATGCTTTCCTCGCAGGACTGCCTTGGCTGTATCCCAAAGATTTTGGACAGTTGTGTTTTCATTTTCATTGGTTTCCATGAATTTTTAAATTCTTCTTTAATTTCCTGGTTGACCCATTCATTCTTTCGTAGGATGCTCTTTAGCCTCCATGTATTTGAGTTCTTTCCGACTTTCCTCTTGTGATTGAGTTCTAGTTTCAAAGCATTGTGGTCTGAAAATGTGCAGGGAATGATCCCAATCTTTGGGTACCGGTTGAGACCTGATTTGTGACCTAGGATGTGATCCATTCTGGAGAACGTTCCATGGGCCCTAGAGAAGAATGTGTATTCCGTTGCTTCGGGAAGGAACGTTCTGAATATGTCTGTGAAGTCCATTTGGTCCAGTGTGTCATTTAAAGTCTTTATTTCCTTGTTGATCTTTTGCTTAGATGATCTGGCCATTTCAGTCAGGGGGGTGTTAAAGTCCCCCACTCTGATTGTATGGTTGTCAATGTCTTTCTTTGCTTTTCTTCTAAATTGCCTTATATAATTGGATGCTCCCATGTTCGGGGCATAGACATTTACAATTGTTAGATCTTCTTCTTGGATAGACCCTTTAAGTAGGATATAGTGTCCTTCTTCATCTCTTATTACAGTCTTTGTTTTTTATTGCTTTGTTAATCACCATGTACTACATCATTTGTTTTGGTGTAGTTTCCCATGATTCATTGTTTGTTCCGAACACACAGTGCTCCATGCAGAATGTGCCCTCTTTAATACCCATCACCAGGCTAACCAATCCCCCGACCCACATCCCCTCTAGAAACCTCGGATTTTTTTTCAGAATCCATCATCTCCCCTGGTCTGTCTCCCCCTCTCACTAACTCCCCTTCATTCTTCCTCTCCTGCTATCTCCTTCTTTTCCTTTATTCTTAAAATATGATGCGTTATTTGTTTCAGAAGTAGAGATCTGTGATTCAACAGTCTTACACAATTCACAGCGCTCACCGTAGCTCATACCCTCCCCAATGTCTATCACCCAGCCAGCCCATCCCTCCCACCCCCGACCACTCCAGCAAGCCTCACTCTGTTCCTGAGATTAAGAATTCCTCATATCAGTGAGGTCATATGATACATGTCTTTCTCTGATTGTCTTATTTCACTAATCATCGGACCCTCCAGTTCCATCCACGTCGTTGTCCATGGCAACATCTCATTCCTTTTGATGGCTGCGTAATATTCCATTGTGTATATATATACCACCTCTTCTTTATCCACTCATCTGTCGATGGACATCTTGGCTCTTTCAACAGTTTGGCTATTGTGGACATTGCTGCTATAAACAATGGGGTGCACGTACCGCTTCGGGTCCCTACATTTGTATCTTTGGGGTAAATACCCAGGAGTGCAATTGCTGGTTCGGATGGTAGCTCTAATTTCAACTATTTGAGGAACCTCCATCCTGTTTTCCAGAGGGGTTGCACCAGCTTGCATTCCCACCACCAGTGTAGGAGGGTTCCCCTTTCTCCACATCCCCGCCAACCTCTGTCGTTCCCTGACTTGTTCATTTGAGCCATTCTGACGGGTGTGAGGGGGTATCTCATTGAGGTTTTCATGTGGATTTCCCTGATGCCGAGCCGTGTTGAGCACTTTTTCATGTGCCTGTTGGCCATTTGGATGTCTTCTTTGGAAAAATGTCTGTTCATCTCTTCTGCCTATTTTTTGATTGGATTATTTGTTCTTTGGGTGTTGAGTTTGATACGTTTTTATACATATTGGATAGTAGCCCTTTATCTGATATGTCATTCGTAAATAATTTCTCCCATTCTGTCGGTTGTGTTTTGGTTTTGTGGACTGTTTCTTTTGCTGTGCCAAAGGTTTTTATCTTGATGAAATCCCAATATTTCCTTTTTGCCCTGGCTTCCCGTGCCTTTGGTGATGTTTCTAGGAAGAAGTTGCTGCGGCTGAGGTCGAAGAGCTTGCTACCTGTGTTCTCCTTTAGGATTTTGATGGAGTCCTGTCTCACACTGAGGTCTTTCAAGCATTTGGAGTCTATTTTTGTGTGTGGTGTCAGGAAATGGTCCAGTGTCATTCTTCTGCATGGGGCTGTCCAATTTCCACAACTCCAGTTGTTGAAGAGACTCTCTTTTTGCCATTGGACATTCTTTCCTGCTCTGTCAAAGATAAGTTGACCATAGAGTTGAGGGTCCATTTCTGGGCTCTCGATTCTGTTCCATGGATCTATGTATCTGTTTTTGTGCCAGTACCATACTGTCTTGATGATGACAGCTTTGTCATAGAGCTGGAAGTCCAGAATTGTGATGCCGCCAGCTTTGCTTTTCTTTCTCAATATTCCTCTGTCTATTCGTGGTCTCTTCTGGTTCCATTCAAATCTTAGGATTATTTGTTCCATTTCTTGGAAAAAAGTGGATGGTATTTTGACGGGGATTGCATTGCATGTGTAGATTGCTCTAGGTAGCATTGACCTCTTCACAATGTTGGTTCTCCCAATCCATGAGCATGGAACGTTTTTCCGTTTCGTTGTGTCTTCTTCAATTTCTTTCCTGAGTATTTGGTAGTTTTCGGGGTACAGATCCTTTGCCTCTTGGGTTCAATTTATTCCTAGGTCTCTTCTGGTTTTGGGTGCAGTTGTGAATGGGATCGACTCCTTGATTTGTCTCTCTTCTGTCTTGTTGTTGGTGTATAGAAATGCCACTGATGTCTGTGCATTGATTTTATAGCCTGCTACTTGACGGAATTGCTGTGTGAGTTGTAGCAGTTTTGGGGTGGTGTCTTTTGGGTTTTCCACATAAAGTATCATATCATCTGCAAAGAGTGAGAGTTTGACTTCCTCTCTGCCGATTTGGATGCCTTGGATTTCTTTTTGTTGTCTGATTGCTGTGGCTAGGACTTCTAATACTATGTTGAATAGCAGTGGTGAGAGTGGCTATCCCTGCCGCGTTCCTGACCTTAGGGGAAAAGATCTCAGCTTTTCCCCATTGAGAATGATATTCGCTGTAGGTTGTTCGTAGATGGCTTTTATGATATTGAGGTATGTACCCGCTGTCCCTGTACTCTGAAGAGTTTTGATCCAGAAAGTGTGCTTTACTTTGTCAAATGGTTTTTCTGCATCTATTGAGAGGATCATATGATTCTTGTTCTTTCTTTGGTTAATGTGTTTTATCACGTTGATTGATTTGCGGATGTTGAACCAGCCTTGCAGCCCAGGGATAAATCCCACTTGGTCATGGTGAATACTCCTTTTCATGTACTGTTGGGTCCTCTTGGCTAGTATTTTGGTGAGAATTTTTGCATCGATGTTCATCAAGGATATTGGTCTCTAATACTCCTTTTTGATGGGATCTTTGTCTGGTTTTGGGATCAAGGTAATGGTGGCCTCATAAAATGAGTTTGGAAGTTTTCCTTCCATTTCTATTGTTTGGAACAGTTTCAGGAGAATAGGTATTAATTCTTCTTTAAATGTCGGATAGAATTCCCCTGGGAATCCATCTGGCCCTGGGCTTTGGTTTCTTGGGAGGTTTTTGATGACTACTTCAATTGCCTTCGTGGTTATAGGACTGTTCAGGTTTTCTCTTTCTTCCTGGGTCAGTTTTGGTAGTTGACACATCTCTAGGAATGCACCCATTTCTTCCAGGTTATGGAATAGGCTGCCATAGGGTTGCTCAGATTACGTTCTTATAATCGTTTGTATTTCTTTGGTGTTGGTTGTGATCTCTCCTCCTTCATTCATGATTTTGTTGATTTGGGTCATTTCTCTTTTCTTTTGGATCAGCCTGGACAGGGGTGTATCAATCTTGTGAATTCTTTCAAAGAACCAGCTCCTAGTTCCGTTGATCTGTTCTACTGTTCTTTTGGGTTCTTTTCATTGATTTCTGCTCTGATCTGCATGATTTCTCTTCTCCTGCTGGGTTTAGGCTTTATTGGCCGTTCTTTCTCCAGCTCCTTTAGGTGTAGCGTTAGGGTGTGTATTTGAGACCTTTCATGTTTCTTGAGAAAGGCTTGTATTGCTATATACTTTCCTCGCAGGACTGCCTTGGCTGTATCCCAAAGATTTTGGACAGTTGTGTTTTCATTTTCATTGGTTTCCAGGAATTTTTAAATTCTTCTTTAATTTCCTGGTTGACCCATTCATTCTTTCGTAGGATGCTCTTTAGCCTCCATGTATTTGAGTTCTTTCCGACTTTCCTCTTGTGATTGAGTTCTAGTTTCAAAGCATTGTGGTCTGAAAATGTGCAGGGAATGATCCCAATCTTTGGGTACCGGTTGAGACCTGATTTGTGACCTAGGATGTGATCCATTCTGGAGAACGTTCCATGGGCACTAGAGAAGAATGTGTATTCCGTTGCTTCGGGATGGAACGTTCTGAATATGTCTGTGAAGTCCATTTGGTCCAGTGTGTCATTTAAAGTCTTTATTTCCTTGTTGATCTTTTGCTTAGATGATCTGGCCATTTCAGTCAGGGGGGTGTTAAAGTCCCCCACTCTGATTGTATGTTTGTCAATGTCTTTTTTTGCTTTTCTTCTAAATTGCCTTATATAATTGGATGCTCCCATGTTCGGGGCATAGACATTTACAATTGTTAGATCTTCTTCTTGGATAGACCCTTAAGTAGGATATAGTGTCCTTCTTCATCTCTTATTACAGTCTTTGTTTTTTATTGCTTTGTTAATCACCATGTACTACATCATTTGTTTTGGTGTAGTGTCCCATGATTCATTGTTTGTTCCGAACACACAGTGCTCCATGCAGAATGTGCCCACTTTAATACCCATCACCAGGCTAACCAATCCCCCGACCCACCTCCCCTCTAGAAACCTCGGATTTTTTTTCAGAATCCATCATCTCTCCTGGTCTGTCTCCCCCTCTCACTAACTCCCCTTCATTCTTCCTCTCCTGCTATCTCCTTCTTTTCCTTTATTCTTAAAATATGATGCGTTATTTGTTTCAGAAGTAGAGATCTGTGATTCAACAGTCTTACACAATTCACAGCGCTCACCGTAGCTCATACCCTCCCCAATGTCTATCACCCAGCCAACCCATCCCTCCCACCCCCGACCATTCCAGCAAGCCTCACTCTGTTCCTGAGATTAAGAATTCCTCATATCAGTGAGGTCATATGATACATGTCTTTCTCTGATTGTCTTATTTCACTAATCATCGGACCCTCCAGTTCCATCCACGTCGTTGTCCATGGCAACATCTCATTCCTTTTGATGGCTGCGTAATATTCCATTGTGTATATATATATACCACCTCTTCTTTATCCACTCATCTGTCGATGGACATCTTGGCTCTTTCAAGAGTTTGGCTATTGTGGACATTGCTGCTATAAACAATGGGGTGCACGTACCGCTTCGGGTCCCTACATTTGTATCTTTGGGGTAAATACCCAGGAGTGCAATTGCTGGATCGGATGGTAGCTCTAATTTCAACTATTTGAGGAACCTCCATCCTGTTTTCCAGAGGGGTTGCACCAGCTTGCATTCCCACCACCCGTGTAGGAGGGTTCCCCTTTCTCCACATCCCCGCCAACCTCTGTCGTTCCCTGACTTGTTCATTTGAGCCATTCTGACGGGTGTGAGGGGGTATCTCATTGAGGTTTTCATGTGGATTTCCCTGATGCCGAGCCGTGTTGAGCACTTTTTCCTGTGCCTGTTGGCCATTTGGATATCTTCTTTGGAAAAATGTCTGTTCATGTCTTCTGCCTATTTTTTGATTGGATTATTTGTTCTTTGGGTGTTGAGTTTGATACGTTTTTATACATATTGGATAGTAGCCCTTTATCTGGTATGTCATTCGTAAATAATTTCTCCCATTCTGTCGGTTGTGTTTTGGTTTTGTGGACTGTTTCTTTTGCTGTGCCAAAGGTTTTTATCTTGATGAAATCCCAATAGTTCATTTTTGCCCTTGCTTCCCGTGCCTTTGGTGATGTTTGTAGGAAGAAGTTGCTGCGGCTGAGGTCGAAGAGCTTGCTACCTGTGTTCTCCTTTAGGATTTTGATGGAGTCCTGTCTTACATTGAGGTCTTTCAAACATTTGGACTCTATTTTTGTGTGTGGTGTCAGGAAATGGTCCAGTGTCATTCTTCTGCATGGGGCTGTCCAATTTCCACAACTCCAGTTGTTGAAGAGACTCTCTTTTTGCCATTGGACATTTTTTCCTGCTCTGTCAAAGGTAAGTTGACCATAGAGTTGAGGGTCCACTTCTGGGCTCTCGATTCTGTTCCATGGATCTATGTGTCTGTTTTTGTGCCAGTACCATACTGTCTTGATGATGACAGCTTTGTCATAGAGCTGGAAGTCCAGAATTGTGATGCCGCCAGCTTTGCTTTTCTTTCTCAATATTCCTCTGGCTATTCGTGGTCTCTTCTGGTTCCATTCAAATCTTAGGATTATTTGTTCCATTTCTTGGAAAAAAGTGGATGGTATTTTGATGGGGATTGCATTGCATGTGTAGATTGCTCTAGGTAGCATTGACCTCTTCACAATGTTGGTTCTCCCAGTCCATGAGCATGGAACGTTTTTCCGTTTCTTTGTGTCTTCTTCAATTTCTTTCCTGAGTATTTGGTAGTTTTCTGAGTACAGATCCTTTGCCTCTTGGGTTCAATGTATTCCTAGGTGTCTTCTGGTTTTGGGTGCAGTTGTGAATGGGATCGACTCCTTGATTTGTCTCTATTCTGTCTTGTTGTTGGTGTGTAGGAATGCCACTGATGTCTGTGCATTGATTTTATAGCCTGCTACTTGACGGAATTGCTGTGTGAGTTGTAGCAGTTTTGGGGTGGAGTCTTTTGGGTTTTCCACATAAACTATCATATCATCTGCAAAGAGTGAGAGTTTGACTTCCTCTCTGCCGATTTGGATGCCTTTGATTTCTTTTTGTTGTCTGATTGCTGTGGCTAGGACTTCTAATACTATGTTGAATAGCAGTGGTGAGAGTGGCTATCCCTGCCGCGTTCCTGACCTTAGGGGAAAAGATCTCAGCTTTTCCCCATTGAGAATGATATTCGCTGTAGGTTGTTCGTAGATGGCTTTTATGATATTGAGGTATGTACCCGCTGTCCCTGTACTCTGAAGAGTTTTGATCCAGAAAGTGTGCTTTACTTTGTCAAATGGTTTTTCTGCATCTATTGAGAGGATCATATGATTCTTTTTCTTTCTTTGGTTAATGTGTTTTATCACGTTGATTGATTTGCGGATGTTGAACCAGCCTTGCAGCCCAGGGATAAATCCCACTTGGTCATGGTGAATACTCCTTTTCATGTACTGTTGGATCCTCTTGGCTAGTATTTTGGTGAGAATTTTTGCATCGATGTTCATCAAGGATATTGGTCTCTAATACTCCTTTTTGATGGGATCTTTGTCTGGTTTGGGGATCAAGGTAATGGTGGCCTCATAAAATGAGTTTGGAAGTTTTCCTTCCATTTCTATTGTTTGGAACAGTTTCAGGAGAATAGGTATTAATTCTTCTTTAAATGTCGGATAGAATTCCCCTGGGAATCCATCTGGCCCTGGGCTTTGGTTTCTTGGGAGGTTTTTGATGACTACTTCAATTGCCTTCGTGGTTATAGGACTGTTCAGGTTTTCTCTTTCTTCCTGGGTCAGTTTTGGTAGTTGACACATCTCTAGGAATGCACCCATTTCTTCCAGGTTATGGAATATGCTGCCATAGGGTTGCTCAGATTACGTTCTTATAATCGCTTGTATTTCTTTGGTGTTGGTTGTGATCTCTCCTCTTTCATTCATGATTTTGTTGATTTGGGTCATTTCTCTTTTCTTTTTGATCAGCCTGGACAGGGGTGTATCAATCTTGTGAATTCTTTCAAAGAACCAGCTCCTAGTTCCGTTGATCTGTTCTACTGTTCTTTTGGGTTCTATTTCATTGATTTCTGCTCTGATCTGCATGATTTCTCTTCTCCTGCTGGGTTTAGGCTTTATTGGCCGTTCTTTCTCCAGCTCCTTTAGGTGTAGGGTTAGGGTGTGTATTTGAGACCTTTCATGTTTCTTGAGAAAGGCTTGTATTGCTATATGCTTTCCTCGCAGGACTGCCTTGGCTGTATCCCAAAGATTTTGGACAGTTGTGTTTTCATTTTCATTGGTTTCCATGAATTTTTAAATTCTTCTTTAATTTCCTGGTTGACCCATTCTTTCTTTCGTAGGATGCTCTTTAGCCTCCATGTATTTGAGTTCTTTCCGACTTTCCTCTTGTGATTGAGTTCTAGTTTCAAAGCATTGTGGTCTGAAAATGTGCAGGGAATGATCCCAATCTTTGGGTACCGGTTGAGACCTGATTTGTGACCTAGGATGTGATCCATTCTGGAGAACGTTCCATGGGCCCTAGAGAAGAATGTGTATTCCGTTGCTTCGGGATGGAACGTTCTGAATATGTCTGTGAAGTCCATTTGGTCCAGTGTGTCATTTAAAGTCTTTATTTCCTTGTTGATCTTTTGCTTAGATGATCTGGCCATTTCAGTCAGGGGGGTGTTAAAGTCCCCCACTATGATTGTATGGTTGTCAATGTCTTTCTTTGCTTTTCTTCTAAATTGCCTTATATAATTGGATGCTCCCATGTTCGGGGCATAGACATTTACAATTGTTAGATCTTCTTCTTGGATAGACCCTTTAAGTAGGATATAGTGTCCTTCTTCATCTCTTATTACAGTCTTTGTTTTTTATTGCTTTGTTAATCACCATGTACTACATCATTTGTTTTGGTGTAGTGTCCCATGATTCATTGTTTGTTCCGAACACACAGTGCTCCATGCAGAATGTGCCCTCTTTAATACCCATCACCAGGCTAACCAATCCCCCGACCCACCTCCCCTCTAGAAACCTCGGATTTTTTTTCAGAATCCATCATCTCTCCTGGTCTGTCTCCCCCTCTCACTAACTCCCCTTCATTCTTCCTCTCCTGCTATCTCCTTCTTTTCCTTTATTCTTAAAATATGTTGCGTTATTTGTTTCAGAAGTAGAGATCTGTGATTCAACAGTCTTACACAATTCACAGCGCTCACCGTAGCTCATACCCTCCCCAATGTCTATCACCCAGCCAGCCCATCCCTCCCACCCCCGACCACTCCAGCAAGCCTCACTCTGTTCCTGAGATTAAGAATTCCTCATATCAGTGAGGTCATATGATACATGTCTTTCTCTGATTGACTTATTTCACTAATCATCGGACCCTCCAGTTCCATCCACGTCGTTGTCCATGGCAACATCTCATTCCTTTTGATGGCTGCGTAATATACCATTGTGTATATATATACCACTTCTTCTTTATCCACACATCTGTCGATGGACATCTTGGCTCTTTCAACAGTTTGGCTATTGTGGACATTGCTGCTATAAACAATGGGGTGCACGTACCGCTTCGGGTCCCTACATTTGTATCTTTGGGGTAAATACCCAGGAGTGCAATTGCTGGATCGGATGGTAGCTCTAATTTCAACTATTTGAGGAACCTCCATCCTGTTTTCCAGAGGGGTTGCCCCAGCTTGCATTCCCACCACCAGTGTAGGAGGGTTCCCCTTTCTCCACATCCCCGCCAACCTCTGTCGTTCCCTGACTTGTTCATTTGAACCATTCTGACGGGTGTGAGAGGGTATCTCATTGAGGTTTTGATGTGGATTTCCCTGATGCCGAGCCGTGTTGAGCACTTTTTCCTGTGCCTGTTGGCCATTTGGATGTCTTCTTTGGAAAAATGTCTGTTCATGTCTTCTGCCTATTTTTTGATTGGATTATTTGTTCTTTGGGTGTTGAGTTTGATACGTTTTTATTCATATTGGATAGTAGCCCTTTATCTGATATGTCATACGTAAATAATTTCTCCCATTCTGTCGGTTGTGTTTTGGTTTTGTGGACTGTTTCTTTTGCTGTGCCAAAGGTTTTTATCTTGATGAAATCCCAATAGTTCCTTTTTGCCCTGGCTTCCCGTGCCTTTGGTGATGTTTGTAGGAAGAAGTTGCTGCGGCTGAGGTCGAAGAGCTTTCTACCTGTGTTCTCCTTTACGATTTTGATGGAGTCCTGTCTCACCCTGAGGTCTTTCAAACATTTGGAGTCTATTTTTGTGTGTGGTGTCAGGAAATGGTCCAGTGTCATTCTTCTGCATGGGGCCGTCCCATTTCCACAACTCCAGTTGTTGAAGAGACTCTCATTTTGCCATTGGACATTCTTTCCTGCTCTGTCAAAGATAAGTTGACCATAGAGTTGAGGGTCCATTTCTGGGCTCTCGATTCTGTTCCATGGATCTATGTGTCTGTTTTTGTGCCAGTACCATACTGTCTTGATGATGACAGCTTTGTCATAGAGCTGGAAGTCCAGAATTGTGATGCCGCCAGCTTTGCGTTTCTTTCTCAATATTCCTCTGGCTATTCGTGGTCTCTTCTGGTTCCATTCAAATCTTAGGATTATTTGTTCCATTTCTTGGAAAAAAGTGGATGGTATTTTGACGGGGATTGCATTGCATGTGTAGATTGCTCTAGGTAGCCTTGACCTCTTCACAATGTTGGTTCTCCCAATCCATGAGCATGGAACGTTTTTCCGTTTCTTTGTGTCTTCTTCAATTTCTTTCCTGAGTATTTGGTAGTTTTCGGGTTACAGATCCTTTGCATCTTGGGTTCAATTTATTCCTAGGTCTCTTCTGGTTTTGGGTGCAGTTGTGAATGGGATCGACTCCTTGATTTGTCTCTCTTCTGTCTTGTTGTTGGTGTATAGGAATGCCACTGATGTCTGTGCATTGATTTTATAGCCTGCTACTTGACGGAATTGCTGTGTGAGTTGTAGCAGTTTTGGGGTGGAGTCTTTTGGGTTTTCCACATAAAGTATCATATCATCTGCAAAGAGTGAGAGTTTGACTTCCTCTCTGCCGATTTGGATGCCTTGGATTTCTTTTTGTTGTCTGATTGCTGTGGCTAGGACTTCTAATACTATGTTGAATAGCAGTGGTGAGAGTGGCTATCCCTGCCGCGTTCCTGACCTTAGGGGAAAAGATCTCAGCTTTTCCCCATTGAGAATGATATTCGCTGTAGGTTGTTCGTAGATGGCTTTTATGATATTGAGGTATGTACCCGCTGTCCCTGTACTCTGAAGAGTTTTGATCCAGAAAGTGTGCTTTACTTTGTCAAATGGTTTTTCTGCATCTATTGAGAGGATCATATGATTCTTGTTCTTTCTTTGGTTAATGTGTTTTATCACGTTGATTGATTTGCGGATGTTGAACCAGCCTTGCAGCCCAGGGATAAATCCCACTTGGTCATGGTGAATACTCCTTTTCATGTACTGTTGGGTCCTCTTGGCTAGTATTTTGGTGAGAATTTTTGCATCGATGTTCATCAAGGATATTGGTCTCTAATACTCCTTTTTGATGGGATCTTTGTCTGGTTTTGGGATCAAGGTAATGGTGGCCTCATAAAATGAGTTTGGAAGTTTTCCTTCCATTTCTATTGTTTGGAACAGTTTCAGGAGAATAGGTATTAATTCTTCTTTAAATGTCGGATAGAATTCCCCTGGGAATCCATCTGGCCCTGGGCTTTGGTTTCTTGGGAGGTTTTTGATGACTACTTCAATTGCCTTCGTGGTTATAGGACTGTTCAGGTTTTCTCTTTCTTCCTGGGTCAGTTTTGGTAGTTGACACATCTCTAGGAATGCACCCATTTCTTCCAGGTTATGGAATATGCTGCCATAGGGTTGCTCAGATTACGTTCTTATAATCGTTTGTATTTCTTTGGTGTTGGTTGTGATCTCTCCTCCTTCATTCATGATTTTGTTGATTTGGGTCATTTCTCTTTTCTTTTGGATCAGCCTGGACAGGGGTGTATCAATCTTGTGAATTCTTTCAAAGAACCAGCTCCTAGTTCCGTTGATCTGTTCTACTGTTCTTTTGGGTTCTATTTCATTGATTTCTGCTCTGATCTGCATGATTTCTCTTCTCCTGCTGGGTTTAGGCTTTATTGGCCGTTCTTTCTCCAGCTCCTTTAGGTGTAGGGTTAGGGTGTGTATTTGAGACCTTTCATGTTTCTTGAGAAAGGCTTGTATTGCTATATACTTTCCTCGCAGGACTGCCTTGGCTGTATCCCAAAGATTTTGGACAGTTGTGTTTTCATTTTCATTGGTTTCCATGAATTTTTAAATTCTTCTTTAATTTCCTGGTTGACCCATTCATTCTTTCGTAGGATGCTCTTTAGCCTCCATGTATTTGAGTTCTTTCCGACTTTCCTCTTGTGATTGAGTTCTAGTTTCAAAGCATTGTGGTCTGAAAATGTGCAGGGAATGATCCCAATCTTTGGGTACCGGTTGAGACCTGATTTGTGACCTAGGATGTGATCCATTCTGGAGAACGTTCCATGGGCCCTAGAGAAGAATGTGTATTCCGTTGCTTCGGGATGGAACGTTCTGAATATGTCTGTGAAGTCCATTTGGTCCAGTGTGTCATTTAAAGTCTTTATTTCCTTGTTGATCTTTTGCTTAGATGATCTGGCCATTTCAGTCAGGGGGGTGTTAAAGTCCCCCACTATGATTGTATGGTTGTCAATGTCTTTCTTTGCTTTTCTTCTAAATTGCCTTATATAATTGGATGCTCCCATGTTCGGGGCATAGACATTTACAATTGTTAGATCTTCTTCTTGGATAGACCCTTTAAGTAGGATATAGTGTCCTTCTTCATCTCTTATTACAGTCTTTGTTTTTTATTGCTTTGTTAATCACCATGTACTACATCATTTGTTTTGGTGTAGTGTCCCATGATTCATTGTTTGTTCCGAACACACAGTGCTCCATGCAGAATGTGCCCTCTTTAATACCCATCACCAGGCTAACCAATCCCCCGACCCACCTCCCCTCTAGAAACCTCGGATTTTTTTTCAGAATCCATCATCTCTCCTGGTCTGTCTCCCCCTCTCACTAACTCCCCTTCATTCTTCCTCTCCTGCTATCTCCTTCTTTTCCTTTATTCTTAAAATATGTTGCGTTATTTGTTTCAGAAGTAGAGATCTGTGATTCAACAGTCTTACACAATTCACAGCGCTCACCATAGCTCATACCCTCCCCAATGTCTATCACCCAGCCAGCCCATCCCTCCCACCCCCGACCACTCCAGCAAGCCTCACTCTGTTCCTGAGATTAAGAATTCCTCATATCAGTGAGGTCATATGATACATGTCTTTCTCTGATTGACTTATTTCACTAATCATCGGACCCTCCACTTCCATCCACGTCGTTGTCCATGGCAACATCTCATTCCTTTTGATGGCTGCGTAATATTCCATTGTGTATATATATACCACCTCTTCTTTATCCACTCATCTGTCGATGGACATCTTGGCTCTTTCAACAGTTTGGCTATTGTGGACATTGCTGCTATAAACAATGGGGTGCACGTACCGCTCGGGTCCCTACATTTGTATCTTTGGGGTAAATACCCAGGAGTGCAATTGCTGGATCGGATGGTAGCTCTAATTTCAACTATTTGAGGAACCTCCATCCTGTTTTCCAGAGGGGTTGCACCAGCTTGCATTCCCACCACCAGTGTAGGAGGGTTCCCCTTTCTCCACATCCCCGCCAACCTCTGTCGTTCCCTGACTTGTTCATTTGAGCCATTCTGACGGGTGTGAGGGGGTATCTCATTGAGGTTTTGATGTGGATTTCCCTGATGCCGAGCCGTGTTGAGCACTTTTTCCTGTGCCTGTTGGCCATTTGGATGTGTTCTTTGGAAAAATGTCTGTTCATGTCTTCTGCCTATTTTTTGATTGGATTATTTGTTCTTTGGGTGTTGAGTTTGATACGTTTTTATACATATTGGATAGTAGCCCTTTATCTGATATGTCATTCGTAAATAATTTCTCCCATTCTGTCGGTTGTCTTTTGGTTTTGTGGACTGTTTCTTTTGCTGTGCCAAAGGTTTTTATCTTGATGAAATCCCAATAGTTCCTTTTTGCCCTGGCTTCCCGTGCCTTTGGTGATGTTTGTAGGAAGAAGTTGCTGCGGCTGAGGTCGAAGAGCTTGCTACCTGTGTTCTCCTTTAGGATTTTGATGGAGTCCTGTCTCACACTGAGGTCTTTCAAACATTTGGAGTCTATTTTTGTGTGTGGTGTCAGGAAATGGTCCAGTGTCATTCTTCTGCATGGGGCTGTCCAATTTCCACAACTCCAGTTGTTGAAGAGACTCTCTTTTTGCCATTGGACATTCTTTCCTGCTCTGTCAAAGATAAGTTGACCATAGAGTTGAGGGTCCATTTCTGGGCTCTCGATTCTGTTCCATGGATCTATGTGTCTGTTTTTGTGCCAGTACCATACCGTCTTGATGATGACAGCTTTGTCATAGAGCTGGAAGTCCAGAATTGTGATGCCGCCAGCTTTGCTTTTCTTTCTCAATATTCCTCTGGCTATTCGTGGTCTCTTCTGGTTCCATTCAAATCTTAGGATTATTTGTTCCATTTCTTGGAAAAAAGTGGATGGTATTTTGATGGGGATTGCATTGCATGTGTAGATTGCTCTAGGTAGCATTGACCTCTTCACAATGTTGGTTCTCCCAGTCCATGAGCATGGAACTTTTTTCCGTTTCTTTGTGTCTTCTTCAATTTCTTTCCTGAGTATTTGGTAGTTTTCGGGGTACAGATCCTTTGCCTCTTGGGTTCAATGTATTCCTAGGTCTCTTCTGGTTTTGGGTGCAGTTGTGAATGGGATCGACTCTTGATTTGTCTCTCTTCTGTCTTGTTGTTGGTGTATAGGAATGCCACTGATGTCTGTGCATTGATTTTATAGCCTGCTACTTGACGGAATTGCTGTGTGAGTTGTAGCATTTTTGGGGTCGAGTCTTTTGGGTTTTCCACATAAAGTATCATATCATCTGCAAAGAGTGAGAGTTTGACTTCCTCTCTGCCGATTTGGATGCCTTTGTTTTCTTTTTGTTGTCTGATTGCTGTGGCTAGGACTTCTAATACTATGTTGAATAGCAGTGGTGAGAGTGGCTATCCCTGCCGCGTTCCTGACCTTAGGGGAAAAGATCTCAGCTTTTCCCCATTGAGAATGATATTCGCTGTAGGTTGTTCGTAGATGGCTTTTATGATATTGAGGTATGTACCCGCTGTCCCTGTACTCTGAAGAGTTTTGATCCAGAAAGTGTGCTTTACTTTGTCAAATGGTTTTTCTGCATCTATTGAGAGGATCATATGATTCTTGTTCTTTCTTTGGTTAATGTGTTTTATCACGTTGATTGATTTGCGGATGTTGAACCAGCCTTGCAGCCCAGGGATAAATCCCACTTGGTCATGGTGAATACTCCTTTTCATGTACTGTTGGGTCCTCTTGGCTAGTATTTTGGTGAGAATTTTTGCATCGATGTTCATCAAGGATATTGGTCTCTAATACTCCTTTTTGATGGGATCTTTGTCTGGTTTTGGGATCAAGGTAATGGTGGCCTCATAAAATGAGTTTGGAAGTTTTCCTTCCATTTCTATTGTTTGGAACAGTTTCAGGAGAATAGGTATTAATTCTTCTTTAAATGTCGGATAGAATTCCCCTGGGAATCCATCTGGCCCTGGGCTTTGGTTTCTTGGGAGGTTTTTGATGACTACTTCAATTGCCTTCGTGGTTATAGGACTGTTCAGGTTTTCTCTTTCTTCCTGGGTCAGTTTTGGTAGTTGACACATCTCTAGGAATGCACCCATTTCTTCCAGGTTATGGAATATGCTGCCCTAGGGTTGCTCAGATTACGTTCTTATAATCGTTTGTATTTCTTTGGTGTTGGTTGTGATCTCTCCTCCTTCATTCATGATTTTGTTGATTTGGGTCATTTCTCTTTTCTTTTTCATCAGCCTGGACAGGGGTGTATCAATCTTGTGAATTCTTTCAAAGAACCAGCTCCTAGTTCCGTTGATCTGTTCTACTGTTCTTTTGGGTTCTATTTCATTGATTTCTGCTCTGATCTGCATGATTTCTCTTCTCCTGCTGGGTTTAGGCTTTATTGGCCGTTCTTTCTCCAGCTCCTTTAGGTGTAGGGTTAGGGTGTGTATTTGAGACCTTTCATGTTTCTTGAGAAAGGCTTGTATTGCTATATACTTTCCTCGAAGGACTGCCTTGGCTGTATCCCAAAGATTTTGGACAGTTGTGTTTTCATTTTCATTGGTTTCCATGAATTTTTAAATTCTTCTTTAATTTCCTGGTTGACCCATTCATTCTTTCGTAGGATGCTCTTTACCCTCCATGTATGTGAGTTCTTTCCGACTTTCCTCTTGTGATTGAGTTCTAGTTTCAAAGCATTGTGGTCTGAAAATGTGCAGGGAATGATCCCAATCTTTGGGTACCGGTTGAGACCTGATTTGTGACCTAGGATGTGATCCATTCTGGAGAACGTTCCATGGGCCCTAGAGAAGAATGTGTATTCCGTTGCTTCGGGATGGAACGTTCTGAATATGTCTGTGAAGTCCATTTGGTCCAGTGTGTCATTTAAAGTCTTTATTTCCTTGTTGATCTTTTGCTTAGATGATCTGGCCATTTCAGTCAGGGGGGTGTTAAAGTCCCCCACTATGATTGTATGGTTGTCAATGTCTTTCTTTCCTTTTCTTCTAAATTGCCTTATATAATTGGATGCTCCCATGTTCGGGGCATAGACATTAACAATTGTTAGATCTTCTTCTTGGATAGACCCTTTAAGTAGGATATAGTGTCCTTCTTCATCTCTTATTACAGTCTTTGTTTTTTATTGCTTTGTTAATCACCATGTACTACATCATTTGTTTTGGTGTAGTGTCCCATGATTCATTGTTTGTTCCGAACACACAGTGCTCCATGCAGAATGTGCCCTCTTTAATACCCATCACCAGGCTAACCAATCCCCCGACCCACCTCCCCTCTAGAAACCTCGGATTTTTTTTCAGAATCCATCATCTCTCCTGGTCTGTCTCCCCCTCTCACTAACTCCCCTTCATTCTTCCTCTCCTGCTATCTCCTTCTTTTCCTTTATTCTTAAAATATGTTGCGTTATTTGTTTCAGAAGTAGAGATCTGTGATTCAACAGTCTTACACAATTCACAGCGCTCACCGTAGCTCATACCCTCCCCAATGTCTATCACCCAGCCAGCCCATCCCTCCCACCCCCGACCACTCCAGCAAGCCTCACTCTGTTCCTGAGATTAAGAATTCCTCATATCAGTGAGGTCATATGATACATGTCTTTCTCTGATTGACTTATTTCACTAATCATCGGACCCTCCAGTTCCATCCACGTCGTTGTCCATGGCAACATCTCATTCCTTTTGATGGCTGCGTAATATTCCATTGTGTATATATATACCACCTCTTCTTTATCCACTCATCTGTCGATGGACATCTTGGCTCTTTCAACAGTTTGGCTATTGTGGACATTGCTGCTATAAACAATGGGGTGCACGTACCGCTTCGGGTCCCTACATTTGTATCTTTGGGGTAAATACCCAGGAGTGCAATTGCTGGATCGGATGGTAGCTCTAATTTCAACTATTTGAGGAACCTCCATCCTGTTTTCCAGAGGGGTTGCACCAGCTTGCATTCCCACCACCAGTGTAGGAGGGTTCCCCTTTCTCCACATCCCCGCCAACCTCTGTCGTTCCCTGACTTGTTCATTTGAGCCATTCTGACGGGTGTGAGGGGGTATCTCATTGAGGTTTTGATGTGGATTTCCCTGATGCCGAGCCGTGTTGAGCACTTTTTCCTGTGCCTGTTGGCCATTTGGATGTGTTCTTTGGAAAAATGTCTGTTCATGTCTTCTGCCTATTTTTTGATTGGATTATTTGTTCTTTGGGTGTTGAGTTTGATACGTTTTTATACATATTGGATAGTAGCCCTTTATCTGATATGTCATTCGTAAATAATTTCTCCCATTCTGTCGGTTGTCTTTTGGTTTTGTGGACTGTTTCTTTTGCTGTGCCAAAGGTTTTTATCTTGATGAAATCCCAATAGTTCCTTTTTGCCCTGGCTTCCCGTGCCTTTGGTGATGTTTGTAGGAAGAAGTTGCTGCGGCTGAGGTCGAAGAGCTTGCTACCTGTGTTCTCCTTTAGGATTTTGATGGAGTCCTGTCTCACACTGAGGTCTTTCAAACATTTGGAGTCTATTTTTGTGTGTGGTGTCAGGAAATGGTCCAGTGTCATTCTTCTGCATGGGGCTGTCCAATTTCCACAACTCCAGTTGTTGAAGAGACTCTCTTTTTGCCATTGGACATTCTTTCCTGCTCTGTCAAAGATAAGTTGACCATAGAGTTGAGGGTCCATTTCTGGGCTCTCGATTCTGTTCCATGGATCTATGTGTCTGTTTTTGTGCCAGTACCATACCGTCTTGATGATGACAGCTTTGTCATAGAGCTGGAAGTCCAGAATTGTGATGCCGCCAGCTTTGCTTTTCTTTCTCAATATTCCTCTGGCTATTCGTGGTCTCTTCTGGTTCCATTCAAATCTTAGGATTATTTGTTCCATTTCTTGGAAAAAAGTGGATGGTATTTTGATGGGGATTGCATTGCATGTGTAGATTGCTCTAGGTAGCATTGACCTCTTCACAATGTTGTTTCTCCCAGTCCATGAGCATGGAACTTTTTTCCGTTTCTTTGTGTCTTCTTCAATTTCTTTCCTGAGTATTTGGTAGTTTTCGGGGTACAGATCCTTTGCCTCTTGGGTTCAATGTATTCCTAGGTCTCTTCTGGTTTTGGGTGCAGTTGTGAATGGGATCGACTCCTTGATTTGTCTCTCTTCTGTCTTGTTGTTGGTGTATAGGAATGCCACTGATGTCTGTGCATTGATTTTATAGCCTGCTACTTGACGGAATTGCTGTGTGAGTTGTAGCATTTTTGGGGTCGAGTCTTTTGGGTTTTCCACATAAAGTATCATATCATCTGCAAAGAGTGAGAGTTTGACTTCCTCTCTGCCGATTTGGATGCCTTTGTTTTCTTTTTGTTGTCTGATTGCTGTGGCTAGGACTTCTAATACTATGTTGAATAGCAGTGGTGAGAGTGGCTATCCCTGCCGCGTTCCTGACCTTAGGGGAAAAGATCTCAGCTTTTCCCCATTGAGAATGATATTCGCTGTAGGTTGTTCGTAGATGGCTTTTATGATATTGAGGTATGTACCCGCTGTCCCTGTACTCTGAAGAGTTTTGATCCAGAAAGTGTGCTTTACTTTGTCAAATGGTTTTTCTGCATCTATTGAGAGGATCATATGATTCTTGTTCTTTCTTTGGTTAATGTGTTTTATCACGTTGATTGATTTGCGGATGTTGAACCAGCCTTGCAGCCCCGGGATAAATCCCACTTGGTCATGGTGAATACTCCTTTTCATGTACTGTTGGGTCCTCTTGGCTAGTATTTTGGTGAGAATTTTTGCATCGATGTTCATCAAGGATATTGGTCTCTAATACTCCTTTTTGATGGGATCTTTGTCTGGTTTTGGGATCAAGGTAATGGTGGCCTCATAAAATGAGTTTGGAAGTTTTCCTTCCATTTCTATTGTTTGGAACAGTTTCAGGAGAATAGGTATTAATTCTTCTTTAAATGTCGGATAGAATTCCCCTGGGAATCCATCTGGCCCTGGGCTTTGGTTTCTTGGGAGGTTTTTGATGACTACTTCAATTGCCTTCGTGGTTATAGGACTGTTCAGGTTTTCTCTTTCTTCCTGGGTCAGTTTTGGTAGTTGACACATCTCTAGGAATGCACCCATTTCTTCCAGGTTATGGAATATGCTGCCCTAGGGTTGCTCAGATTACGTTCTTATAATCGTTTGTATTTCTTTGGTGTTGGTTGTGATCTCTCCTCCTTCATTCATGATTTTGTTGATTTGGGTCATTTCTCTTTTCTTTTTGATCAGCCTGGACAGGGGTTTATCAATCTTGTGAATTCTTTCAAAGAACCAACTCCTAGTTCCGTTGATCTGTTCTACTGTTCTCTTGGGTTCTATTTCATTGATTTCTGCTCTGATCTGCATGATTTCTCTTCTCCTGGTGGGTTTAGGCTTTATTGGCCGTTCTTTCTCCAGCTCCTTTAGGTGTAGGGTTAGGGTGTGTATTTGAGACCTTTCATGTTTCTTGAGAAAGGCTTGTATTGCTATATACTTTCCTCGAAGGACTGCCTTGGCTGTATCCCAAAGATTTTGGACAGTTGTGTTTTCATTTTCATTGGTTTCCATGAATTTTTAAATTCTTCTTTAATTTCCTGGTTGACCCATTCATTCTTTCGTAGGATGCTCTTTACCCTCCATGTATTTGAGTTCTTTCCGACTTTCCTCTTGTGATTGAGTTCTAGTTTCAAAGCATTGTGGTCTGAAAATGTGCAGGGAATGATCCCAATCTTTGGGTACCGGTTGAGACCTGATTTGTGACCTAGGATGTGATCCATTCTGGAGAACGTTCCATGGGCCCTAGAGAAGAATGTGTATTCCGTTGCTTCGGGATGGAACGTTCTGAATATGTCTGTGAAGTCCATTTGGTCCAGTGTGTCATTTAAAGTCTTTATTTCCTTGTTGATCTTTTGCTTAGATGATCTAGCCATTTCAGTCAGGGGGGTGTTAAAGTCCCCCACTCTGATTGTATGGTTGTCAATGTCTTTCTGTGCTTTTCTTCTAAATTGCCTTATATAATTGGATGCTCCCATGTTCGGGGCATAGACATTTACAATTGTTAGATCTTCTTCTTGGATAGACCCTTTAAGTAGGATATAGTGTCCTTCTTCATCTCTTATTACAGTCTTTGTTTTTATTGCTTTGTTAATCACCATGTACTACATCATTTGTTTTGGTGTAGTGTCCCATGATTCATTGTTTGTTCCGAACACACAGTGCTCCATGCAGAATGTGCCCTCTTTAATACCCATCACCAGGCTAACCAATCCCCCGACCCACCTCCCCTCTAGAAACCTCGGATTTTTTTTCAGAATCCATCATCTCTCCTGGTCTGTCTCCCCCTCTCACTAACTCCCCTTCATTCTTCCTCTCCTGCTATCTCCTTCTTTTCCTTTATTCTTAAAATATGTTGCGTTATTTGTTTCAGAAGTAGAGATCTGTGATTCAACAGTCTTACACAATTCACAGCGCTCACCGTAGCTCATACCCTCCCCAATGTCTATCACCCAGCCAGCCCATCCCTCCCACCCCCGACCACTCCAGCAAGCCTCACTCTGTTCCTGAGATTAAGAATTCCTCATATCAGTGAGGTCATATGATACATGTCTTTCTCTGATTGACTTATTTCACTAATCATCGGACCCTCCAGTTCCATCCACGTCGTTGTCCATGGCAACATCTCATTCCTTTTGATGGCTGCGTAATATTCCATTGTGTATATATATACCACCTCTTCTTTATCCACTCATCTGTCGATGGACATCTTGGCTCTTTCAACAGTTTGGCTATTGTGGACATTGCTGCTATAAACAATGGGGTGCACGTACCGCTTCGGGTCCCTACATTTGTATCTTTGGGGTAAATACCCAGGAGTGCAATTGCTGGATCGGATGGTAGCTCTAATTTCAACTATTTGAGGAACCTCCATCCTGTTTTCCAGAGGGGTTGCACCAGCTTGCATTCCCACCACCAGTGTAGGAGGGTTCCCCTTTCTCCACATCCCCGCCAACCTCTGTCGTTCCCTGACTTGTTCATTTGAGCCATTCTGACGGGTGTGAGGGGGTATCTCATTGAGGTTTTCATGTGGATTTCCCTGATGCCGAGCCGTGTTGAGCACTTTTTCATGTGCCTGTTGGCCATTTGGATGTCTTCTTTGGAAAAATGTCTGTTCATGCCTTCTGCCTATTTTTGATTGGATTATTTGTTCTTTGGGTGTTGAGTTTGATACGTTTTTATACATATTGGATAGTAGCCCTTTATCTGATATGTCATTCGTAAATAATTTCTCCCATTCTGTCGGTTGTCTTTTGGTTTTGTGGACTGTTTCTTTTGCTGTGCCAAAGGTTTTTATCTTGATGAAATCCCAATAGTTCCTTTTTGCCCTGGCTTCCCGTGCCTTTGGTGATGTTTGTAGGAAGAAGTTGCTGCGGCTGAGGTGGAAGATCTTGCTACCTGTGTTCTCCTTTAGGATTTTGATGGAGTCTTGTCTCACACTGAGGTCTTTCAAACATTTGGAGTCTATTTTTGTGTGTGGTGTCAGGAAATGGTCCAGTGTCATTCTTCTGCATGGGGTTGTCCAATTTCCACAACTCCAGTTGTGGAAGAGACACTCTTTTTGCCATTGGACATTCTTTCCTGCTCTGTCAAAGATAAGTTGACCATAGAGTTGAGGGTCCACTTCTGGGCTCTCGATTCTGTTCCATGGATCTATGTGTCTGTTTTTGTGCCAGTACCATACCGTCTTGATGATGACAGCTTTGTCATAGAGCTGGAAGTCCAGAATTGTGATGCCGCCAGCTTTGCTTTTCTTTCTCAATATTCCTCTGGCTATTCGTGGTCTCTTCTGGTTCCATTCAAATCTTAGGATTATTTGTTCCATTTCTTGGAAAAAAGTGGATGGTATTTTGACGGGGATTGCATTGCATGTGTAGATTGCTCTAGGTAGCATTGACCTCTTCACAATGTTGGTTCTCCCAATCCATGAGCATGGAACGTTTTTCCGTTTCTTTGTGTCTTCTTCAATTTCTTTCCTGAGTATTTGGTAGTTTTCTGAGTACAGATCCTTTGCCTCTTGGGTTCAATGTATTCCTAGGTCTCTTCTGGTTTTGGGTGCAGTTGTGAATGGGATCGACTCCTTGATTTGTCTCTCTTCTGTCTTGTTGTTGGTGTATAGGAATGCCACTGATGTCTGTGCATTGATTTTATAGCCTGCTACTTGACGGAATTGCTGTGTGAGTTGTAGCAGTTTTGGGGTGGAGTCTTTTGGGTTTTCCACATAAAGTATCATATCATCTGCAAAGAGTGAGAGTTTGACTTCCTCTCTGCCGATTTGGATGCCTTGGATTTCTTTTTGTTGTCTGATTGCTGTGGCTAGGACTTCTAATACTATGTTGAATAGCAGTGGTGAGAGTGGCTATCCCTGCCGCGTTCCTGACCTTAGGGGAAAAGATCTCAGCTTTTCCCCATTGAGAATGATATTCGCTGTAGGTTGTTCGTAGATGGCTTTTATGATATTGAGGTATGTACCCGCTGTCCCTGTACTCTGAAGAGTTTTGATCCAGAAAGTGTGCTTTACTTTGTCAAATGGTTTTTCTGCATCTATTGAGAGGATCATATGATTCTTGTTCTTTCTTTGGTTAATGTGTTTTATCACGTTGATTGATTTGCGGATGTTGAACCAGCCTTGCAGCCCAGGGATAAATCCCACTTGGTCATGGTGAATACTCCTTTTCATGTACTGTTGCGTCCTCTTGGCTAGTATTTTGGTGAGAATTTTTGCATCGATGTTCATCAAGGATATTGGTCTCTAATACTCCTTTTTGATGGGATCTTTGTCTGGTTTTGGGATCAAGGTAATGGTGGCCTCATAAAATGAGTTTGGAAGTTTTCCTTCCATTTCTATTGTTTGGAACAGTTTCAGGAGAATAGGTATTAATTCTTCTTTAAATGTCGGATAGAATTCCCCTGGGAATCCATCTGGCCCTGGGCTTTGGTTTCTTGGGAGGTTTTTGATGACTACTTCAATTGCCTTCGTGGTTATAGGACTGTTCAGGTTTTCTCTTTCTTCCTGGGTCAGTTTTGGTAGTTGACACATCTCTAGGAATGCACCCATTTCTTCCAGGTTATGGAATATGCTGCCATAGGGTTGCTCAGATTACGTTCTTATAATCGTTTGTATTTCTTTGGTGTTGGTTGTGATCTCTTGTCTTTCATTCATGATTTTGTTGATTTGGGTCATTTCTCTTTTGTTTTTGATCAGCCTGGACAGGGGTGTATCAATCTTGTGAATTCTTTCAAAGAACCAGCTCCTAGTTCCGTTGATCTGTTCTACTGTTCTTTTGGCTTCTATTTCATTGATTTCTGCTCTGATCTGCATGATTTCTCTTCTCCTGCTGGGTTTAGGCTTTATTGGCCGTTCTTTCTCCAGCTCCTTTAGGTGTAGGGTTAGGGTGTGTATTTGAGACCTTTCATGTTTCTTGAGAAAGGCTTGTATTGCTATATACTTTCCTCGCAGGACTGCCTTGGCTGTATCCCAAAGATTTTGGACAGTTGTGTTTTCATTTTCATTGGTTTCCATGAATTTTTAAATTCTTCTTTAATTTCCTGGTTGACCCATTCATTCTTTCGTAGGATGCTCTTTAGCCTCCATGTATTTGAGTTCTTTCCGACTTTCCTCTTGTGATTGAGTTCTACTTTCAAAGCATTGTGGTCTGAAAATGTGCAGTGAATGATCCCAATCTTTGGGTACCGGTTGAGACCTGATTTGTGACCTAGGATGTGATCCATTCTGGAGAACGTTCCATGGGCCCTAGAGAAGAATGTGTATTCCGTTGCTTCGGGATGGAACGTTCTGAATATGTCTGTGAAGTCCATTTGTTCCAGTGTGTCATTTAAAGTCTTTATTTCCTTGTTGATCTTTTGCTTAGATGATCTGGCCATTTCAGTCAGGGGGGTGTTAAAGTCCCCCACTATGATTCTATGGTTGTCAATGTCTTTCTTTGCTTTTCTTCTAAATTGCCTTATACAATTGGATGCTCCCATGTTCGGGGCATAGACATTTACAATTGTTAGATCTTCTTCTTGTATAGACCCTTTAAGTAGGATATAGTGTCCTTCTTCATCTCTTATTACAGTCTTTGTTTTTTATTGCTTTGTTAATCACCATGTACTACATCATTTGTTTTGGTGTAGTGTCCCATGATTCATTGTTTGTTCCGAACACACAGTGCTCCATGCAGAATGTGCCCTCTTTAATACCCATCACCAGGCTAACCAATCCCCCGACCCACCTCCCCTCTAGAAACCTCGGATTTTTTTTCAGAATCCATCATCTCTCCTGGTCTGTCTCCCCCTCTCACTAACTCCCCTTCATTCTTCCTCTCCTGCTATCTCCTTCTTTTCCTTTATTCTTAAAATATGTTGCGTTATTTGTTTCAGAAGTAGAGATCTGTGATTCAACAGTCTTACACAATTCACAGCGCTCACCGTAGCTCATACCCTCCCCAATGTCTATCACCCAGCCAGCCCATCCCTCCCACCCCCGACCACTCCAGCAAGCCTCACTCTGTTCCTGAGATTAAGAATTCCTCATATCAGTGAGGTCATATGATACATGTCTTTCTCTGATTGACTTATTTCACTAATCATCGGACCCTCCACTTCCATCCACGTCGTTGTCCATGGCAACATCTCATTCCTTTTGATGGCTGCGTAATATTCCATTGTGTATATATATACCACCTCTTCTTTATCCACTCATCTGTCGATGGACATCTTGGCTCTTTCAACAGTTTGGCTATTGTGGACATTGCTGCTATAAACAATGGGGTGCACGTACCGCTTCGGGTCCCTACATTTGTATCTTTGGGGTAAATACCCAGGAGTGCAATTGCTGGATCGGATGGTAGCTCTAATTTCAACTATTTGAGGAACCTCCATCCTGTTTTCCAGAGGGGTTGCACCAGCTTGCATTCCCACCACCAGTGTAGGAGGGTTCCCCTTTCTCCACATCCCCGCCAACCTCTGTCGTTCCCTGACTTGTTCATTTGAGCCATTCTGACGGGGGTGAGGGGGTATCTCATTGAGGTTTTGATGTGGATTTCCCTGATGCCGAGCCGTGTTGAGCACTTTTTCCTGTGCCTGTTGGCCATTTGGATGTGTTCTTTGGAAAAATGTCTGTTCATGTCTTCTGCCTATTTTTTGATTGGATTATTTGTTCTTTGGGTGTTGAGTTTGATACGTTTTTATACATATTGGATAGTAGCCCTTTATCTGATATGTCATTCGTAAATAATTTCTCCCATTCTGTCGGTTGTCTTTTGGTTTTGTGGACTGTTTCTTTTGCTGTGCCAAAAGTTTTTATCTTGATGAAATCCCAATAGTTCCTTTTTGCCCTGGATTCCCGTGCCTTTGGTGATGTTTGTAGGAAGAAGTTGCTGCGGCTGAGGTCGAAGAGCTTGCTACCTGTGTTCTCCTTTAGGATTTTGATGGAGTCTTGTCTCACACTGAGGTCTTTCAAACATTTGGAGTCTATTTTTGTGTGTGGTGTCAGGAAATGGTCCAGTGTCATTCTTCTGCATGGGGCTGTCCAATTTCCACAACTCCAGTTGTGGAAGAGACTCTCTTTTTCCCATTGGACATTCTTTCCTGCTCTGTCAAAGATAAGTTGACCATAGAGTTGAGGGTCCACTTCTGGGCTCTCGATTCTGTTCCATGGATCTATGTGTCTGTTTTGTGCCAGTACCATACTGTCTTGATGATGACAGCTTTGTCATAGAGCTGGAAGTCCAGAATTGTGATGCCGCCAGCTTTGCTTTTCTTTCTCAATATTCCTCTGGCTATTCGTGGTCTCTTCTGGTTCCATTCAAATCTTAGGATTATTTGTTCCATTTCTTGGAAAAAAGTGGATGGTATTTTGATGGGGATTGAATTGCATGTGTAGATTGCTCTAGGTAGCATTGACCTCTTCACAATGTTGGTTCTCCCAGTCCATGATCATGGAACGTTTTTCCGTTTCTTTGTGTCTTCTTCAATTTCTTTCCTGAGTATTTGGTAGTTTTCTGAGTACAGATCCTTTGCCTCTTGGGTTCAATTTATTCCTAGGTCTCTTCTGGTTTTGGGTGCAGTTGTGAATGGGATCGACTCCTTGATTTGTCTCTCTTCTGTCTTGTTGTTGGTGTATAGGAATGCCACTGATTTCTGTGCATTGATTTTATAGCCTGCTACTTGACGGAATTGCTCTGTGAGTTGTAGCAGTTTTGGGGTGGAGTCTTTTGGGTTTTCCACATAAAGTATCATATCATCTGCAAAGAGTGAGATTTTGACTTCCTCTCTGCCTATTTGGATGCCTTTGATTTCTTTTTGTTGTCTGATTGCTGTGGCTAGGACTTCTAATACTATGTTGAATAGCAGTGGTGAGAGTGGCTATCCCTGCCGCGTTCCTGACCTTAGGGGAAAAGATCTCAGCTTTTCCCCATTGAGAATGATATTCGCTGTAGGTTGTTCGTAGATGGCTTTTATGATATTGAGGTATGTACCCGCTGTCCCTGTAATCTGAAGAGTTTTGATCCAGAAACTGTGCTTTACTTTGTCA
The DNA here is from genome assembly GCF_037043125.1 of Eumetopias jubatus. NCBI lineage: Eukaryota > Metazoa > Chordata > Mammalia > Carnivora > Otariidae > Eumetopias > Eumetopias jubatus. The sequence goes on from NW_028275007.1 coordinate 142,977, forward strand.
AATGGTTTTTCTGCATCTATTGAGAGGATCATATGATTCTTGTTCTTTCTTTGGTTAATGTGTTTTATCACGTTGATTGATTTGCGGATGTTGAACCAGCCTTGCAGCCCAGGGATAAATCCCACTTGGTCATGGTGAATACTCCTTTTCATGTACTGTTGCGTCCTCTTGGCTAGTATTTTGGTGAGAATTTTTGCATCGATGTTCATCAAGGATATTGGTCTCTAATACTCCTTTTTGATGGGATCTTTGTCTGGTTTTGGGATCAAGGTAATGGTGGCCTCATAAAATGAGTTTGGAAGTTTTCCTTCCATTTCTATTGTTTGGAACAGTTTCAGGAGAATAGGTATTAATTCTTCTTTAAATGTCGGATAGAATTCCCCTGGGAATCCATCTGGCCCTGGGCTTTGGTTTCTTGGGAGGTTTTTGATGACTACTTCAATTGCCTTCGTGGTTATAGGACTGTTCAGGTTTTCTCTTTCTTCCTGGGTCAGTTTTGGTAGTTGACACATCTCTAGGAATGCACCCATTTCTTCCAGGTTATGGAATATGCTGCCCTAGGGTTGCTCAGATTACGTTCTTATAATCGTTTGTATTTCTTTGGTGTTGGTTGTGATCTCTCCTCCTTCATTCATGATTTTGTTGATTTGGGTCATTTCTCTTTTCTTTTTGATCAGCCTGGACAGGGGTGTATCAATCTTGTGAATTCTTTCAAAGAACAAGCTCCTAGTTCCGTTGATCTGTTCTACTGTTCTTTTGGGTTCTATTTCATTGATTTCTGCTCTGATCTGCATGATTTCTCTTCTCCTGGTGGGTTTAGGCTTTATTGGCCGTTCTTTCTCCAGCTCCTTTAGGTGTAGGGTTAGGGTGTGTATTTGAGACCTTTCATGTTTCTTGAGAAAGGCTTGTATTGCTATATACTTTCCTCGAAGGACTGCCTTGGCTGTATCCCAAAGATTTTGGACAGTTGTGTTTTCATTTTCATTGGTTTCCATGAATTTTTAAATTCTTCTTTAATTTCCTGGTTGACCCATTCATTCTTTCGTAGGATGCTCTTTACCCTCCATGTATGTGAGTTCTTTCCGACTTTCCTCTTGTGATTGAGTTCTAGTTTCAAAGCATTGTGGTCTGAAAATGTGCAGGGAATGATCCCAATCCTTGGGTACCGGTTGAGACCTGATTTGTGACCTAGGATGTGATCCATTCTGGAGAACGTTCCATGGGCCCTAGAGAAGAATGTGTATTCCGTTGCTTCGGGATGGAACGTTCTGAATATGTCTGTGAAGTCCATTTGGTCCAGTGTGTCATTTAAAGTCTTTATTTCCTTGTTGATCTTTTGCTTAGATGATCTGGCCATTTCAGTCAGGGGGGTGTTAAAGTCCCCCACTATGATTGTATGGTTGTCAATGTCTTTCTTTGCTTTTCTTCTAAATTGCCTTATATAATTGGATGCTCCCATGTTCGGGGCATAGACATTTACAATTGTTAGATCTTCTTCTTGGATAGACCCTTTAAGTAGGATATAGTGTCCTTCTTCATCTCTTATTACAGTCTTTGTTTTTTATTGCTTTGTTAATCACCATGTACTACATCATTTGTTTTGGTGTAGTGTCCCATGATTCATTGTTTGTTCCGAACACACAGTGCTCCATGCAGAATGTGCCCTCTTTAATACCCATCACCGGGCTAACCAATCCCCCGACCCACCTCCCCTCTAGAAACCTCGGATTTTTTTTCAGAATCCATCATCTCTCCTGGTCTGTCTCCCCCTCTCACTAACTCCCCTTCATTCTTCCTCTCCTGCTATCTCCTTCTTTTCCTTTATTCTTAAAATATGTTGCGTTATTTGTTTCAGAAGTAGAGATCTGTGATTCAACAGTCTTACACAATTCACAGCGCTCACCGTAGCTCATACCCTCCCCAATGTCTATCACCCAGCCAGCCCATCCCTCCCACCCCCGACCACTCCAGCAAGCCTCACTCTGTTCCTGAGATTAAGAATTCCTCATATCAGTGAGGTCATATGATACATGTCTTTCTCTGATTGACTTATTTCACTAATCATCGGACCCTCCAGTTCCATCCACGTCGTTGTCCATGGCAACATCTCATTCCTTTTGATGGCTGCGTAATATTCCATTGTGTATATATATACCACCTCTTCTTTATCCACTCATCTGTCGATGGACATCTTGGCTCTTTCAACAGTTTGGCTATTGTGGACATTGCTGCTATAAACAATGGGGTGCACGTACCGCTTCGGGTCCCTACATTTGTATCTTTGGTGTAAATACCCAGGAGTGCAATTGCTGGATCGGATGGTAGCTCTAATTTCAACTATTTGAGGAACCTCCATCCTGTTTTCCAGAGGGGTTGCACCAGCTTGCATTCCCACCACCAGTGTAGGAGGGTTCCCCTTTCTCCACATCCCCGCCAACCTCTGTCGTTCCCTGACTTGTTCATTTGAGCCATTCTGACGGGTGTGAGGGGGTATCTCATTGAGGTTTTGATGTGGATTTCCCTGATGCCGAGCCGTGTTGAGCACTTTTTCATGTGCCTGTTGGCCATTTGGATGTGTTCTTTGGAAAAATGTCTGTTCATGTCTTCTTCCTATTTTTTGATTGGATTATTTGTTCTTTGGGTGTTGAGTTTGATACGTTTTTATACATATTGGATAGTAGCCCTTTATCTGATATGTCATTCGTAAATAATTTCTCCCATTCTGTCGGTTGTCTTTTGGTTTTGTGGACTATTTCTTTTGCTGTGCCAAAGGTTTTTATCTTGATGAAATCCCAATAGTTCCTTTTTGCCCTGGCTTCCCGTGCCTTTGGTGATGTTTGTAGGAAGAAGTTGCTGCGGCTGAGGTCGAAGAGCTTGCTACCTGTGTTCTCCTTTAGGATTTTGATGGAGTCCTGTCTCACACTGAGGTCTTTCAAACATTTGGAGTCTATTTTTGTGTGTGGTGTCAGGAAATGGTCCAGTGTCATTCTTCTGCATGGGGCTGTCCAATTTCCACAACTCCAGTTGTTGAAGAGACTCTCTTTTTGCCATTGGACATTCTTTCCTGCTCTGTCAAAGATAAGTTGACCATAGAGTTGAGGGTCCATTTCTGGGCTCTCGATTCTGTTCCATGGATCTATGTGTCTGTTTTTGTGCCAGTACCATACCGTCTTGATGATGACAGCTTTGTCATAGAGCTGGAAGTCCAGAATTGTGATGCCGCCAGCTTTGCTTTTCTTTCTCAATATTCCTCTGGCTATTCGTGGTCTCTTCTGGTTCCATTCAAATCTTAGGATTATTTGTTCCATTTCTTGGAAAAAAGTGGATGGTATTTTGATGGGGATTGCATTGCATGTGTAGATTGCTCTAGGTAGCATTGACCTCTTCACAATGTTGGTTCTCCCAGTCCATGAGCATGGAACTTTTTTCCGTTTCTTTGTGTCTTCTTCAATTTCTTTCCTGAGTATTTGGTAGTTTTCGGGGTACAGATCCTTTGCCTCTTGGGTTCAATTTATTCCTAGGTCTCTTCTGGTTTTGGGTGCAGTTGTGAATGGGATCGACTCCTTGATTTGTCTCTCTTCTGTCTTGTTGTTGGTGTATAGGAATGCCACTGATGTCTGTGCATTGATTTTATAGCCTGCTACTTGACGGAATTGCTGTGTGAGTTGTAGCATTTTTGGGGTGGAGTCTTTTGGGTTTTCCACATAAAGTATCATATCATCTGCAAAGAGTGAGAGTTTGACTTCCTCTCTGCCGATTTGGATGCCTTCGTTTTCTTTTTGTTGTCTGATTGCTGTGGCTAGGACTTCTAATACTATGTTGAATAGCAGTGGTGAGAGTGGCTATCCCTGCCGCGTTCCTGACCTTAGGGGAAAAGATCTCAGCTTTTCCCCATTGAGAATGATATTCGCTGTAGGTTGTTCGTAGATGGCTTTTATGATATTGAGGTATGTACCCGCTGTCCCTGTACTCTGAAGAGTTTTGATCCAGAAAGTGTGCTTTACTTTGTCAAATGGTTTTTCTGCATCTATTGAGAGGATCATATGATTCTTGTTCTTTCTTTGGTTAATGTGTTTTATCACGTTGATTGATTTGCGGATGTTGAACCAGCCTTGCAGCCCCGGGATAAATCCCACTTGGTCATGGTGAATACTCCTTTTCATGTACTGTTGCGTCCTCTTGGCTAGTATTTTGGTGAGAATTTTTGCATCGATGTTCATCAAGGATATTGGTCTCTAATACTCCTTTTTGATGGGATCTTTGTCTGGTTTTGGGATCAAGGTAATGGTGGCCTCATAAAATGAGTTTGGAAGTTTTCCTTCCATTTCTATTGTTTGGAACAGTTTCAGGAGAATAGGTATTAATTCTTCTTTAAATGTCGGATAGAATTCCCCTGGGAATCCATCTGGCCCTGGGCTTTGGTTTCTTGGGAGGTTTTTGATGACTACTTCAATTGCCTTCGTGGTTATAGGACTGTTCAGGTTTTCTCTTTCTTCCTGGGTCAGTTTTGGTAGTTGACACATCTCTAGGAATGCACCCATTTCTTCCAGGTTATGGAATAAGCTGCCCTAGGGTTGCTCATATTACGTTCTTATAATCGTTTGTATTTCTTTGGTGTTGGTTGTGATCTCTCCTCCTTCATTCATGATTTTGTTGATTTGGGTCATTTCTCTTTTCTTTTTGATCAGCCTGGACAGGGGTTTATCAATCTTGTGAATTCTTTCAAAGAACCAACTCCTAGTTCCGTTGATCTGTTCTATTGTTCTCTTGGGTTCTATTTCATTGATTTCTGCTCTGATCTGCATGATTTCTCTTCTCCTGGTGGGTTTAGGCTTTATTGGCCGTTCTTTCTCCAGCTCCTTTAGGTGTAGGGTTAGGGTGTGTATTTGAGACTTTTCATGTTTCTTGAGAAAGGCTTGTATTGCTATATACTTTCCTCGAAGGACTGCCTTGGCTGTATCCCAAAGATTTTGGACAGTTGTGTTTTCATTTTCATTGGTTTCCATGAATTTTTAAATTCTTCTTTAATTTCCTGGTTGACCCATTCATTCTTTCGTAGGATGCTCTTTACCCTCCATGTATTTGAGTTCTTTCCGACTTTCCTCTTGTGATTGAGTTCTAGTTTCAAAGCATTGTGGTCTGAAAATGTGCAGGGAATGATCCCAATCTTTGGGTACCGGTTGAGACCTGATTTGTGACCTAGGATGTGATCCATTCTGGAGAACGTTCCATGGGCCCTAGAGAAGAATGTGTATTCCGTTGCTTCGGGATGGAACGTTCTGAATATGTCTGTGAAGTCCATTTGGTCCAGTGTGTCATTTAAAGTCTTTATTTCCTTGTTGATCTTTTGCTTAGATGATCTGGCCATTTCAGTCAGGGGGGTGTTAAAGTCCCCCACTATGATTGTATGGTTGTCAATGTCTTTCTTTCCTTTTCTTCTAAATTGCCTTATATAATTGGATGCTCCCATGTTCGGGGCATAGACATTTACAATTGTTAGATCTTCTTCTTGGATAGACCCTTTAAGTAGGATATAGTGTCCTTCTTCATCTCTTATTACAGTCTTTGTTTTTTATTGCTTTGTTAATCACCATGTACTACATCATTTGTTTTGGTGTAGTGTCCCATGATTCATTGTTTGTTCCGAACACACAGTGCTCCATGCAGAATGTGCCCTCTTTAATACCCATCACCAGGCTAACCAATCCCCCGACCCACCTCCCCTCTAGAAACCTCGGATTTTTTTTCAGAATCCATCATCTCTCCTGGTCTGTCTCCCCCTCTCACTAACTCCCCTTCATTCTTCCTCTCCTGCTATCTCCTTCTTTTCCTTTATTCTTAAAATATGTTGTGTTATTTGTTTCAGAAGTAGAGATCTGTGATTCAACAGTCTTACACAATTCACAGCGCTCACCGTAGCTCATACCCTCCCCAATGTCTATCACCCAGCCAGCCCATCCCTCCCACCCCCGACCACTCCAGCAAGCCTCACTCTGTTCCTGAGATTAAGAATTCCTCATATCAGTGAGGTCATATGATACATGTCTTTCTCTGATTGACTTATTTCACTAATCATCGGACCCTCCACTTCCATCCACGTCGTTGTCCATGGCAACATCTCATTCCTTTTGATGGCTGCGTAATATTCCATTGTGTATATATATACCACCTCTTCTTTATCCACTCATCTGTCGATGGACATCTTGGCTCTTTCAACAGTTTGGCTATTGTGGACATTGCTGCTATAAACAATGGGGTGCACGTACCGCTTCGGGTCCCTACATTTGTATCTTTGGGGTAAATACCCAGGAGTGCAATTGCTGGATCGGATGGTAGCTCTAATTTCAACTATTTGAGGAACCTCCATCCTGTTTTCCAGAGGGGTTGCACCAGCTTGCATTCCCACCACCAGTGTAGGAGGGTTCCCCTTTCTCCACATCCCCGCCAACCTCTGTCGTTCCCTGACTTGTTCATTTGAGCCATTCTGACGGGTGTGAGGGGGTATCTCATTGAGGTTTTGATGTGGATTTCCCTGATGCCGAGCCGTTTTGAGCACTTTTTCATGTGCCTGTTGGCCATTTGGATGTCTTCTTTGGAAAAATGTCTGTTCATGCCTTCTGCCTATTTTTTGATTGGATTATTTGTTCTTTGGGTGTTGAGTTTGATACGTTTTTATACATATTGGATAGTAGCCCTTTATCTGATATGTCATTCGTAAATAATTTCTCCCATTCTGTCGGTTGTCTTTTGGTTTTGTGGACTGTTTCTTTTGCTGTGCCAAAGGTTTTTATCTTGATGAAATCCCAATAGTTCCTTTTTGCCCTGGCTTCCCGTGCCTTTGGTGATGTTTGTAGGAAGAAGTTGCTGCGGCTGAGGTCGAAGAGCTTGCTACCTGTGTTCTCCTTTAGGATTTTGATGGAGTCCTGTCTCACACTGAGGTCTTTCAAACATTTGGAGTCTATTTTTGTGTGTGGTGTCAGGAAATGGTCCAGTGTCATTCTTCTGCATGGGGCTGTCCAATTTCCACAACTCCAGTTGTTGAAGAGACTCTCTTTTTGCCATTGGACATTCTTTCCTGCTCTGTCAAAGATAAGTTGACCATAGAGTTGAGGGTCCATTTCTGGGCTCTCGATTCTGTTCCATGGATCTATGTGTCTGTTTTTGTGCCAGTACCATACTGTCTTGATGATGACAGCTTTGTCATAGAGCTGGAAGTCCAGAATTGTGATGCCGCCAGCTTTGCTTTTCTTTCTCAATATTCCTCTGGCTATTCGTGGTCTCTTCTGGTTCCATTCAAATCTTAGGATTATTTGTTCCATTTCTTGGAAAAAAGTGGATGGTATTTTGATGGGGATTGCATTGCATGTGTAGATTGCTCTAGGTAGCATTGACCTCTTCACAATGTTGGTTCTCCCAATCCATGAGCATGGAAAGTTTTTCCGTTTCTTTGTGTCTTCTTCAATTTCTTTCCTGAGTATTTGGTAGTTTTCGGGGTACAGATCCTTTGCCTCTTGGGTTCAATGTATTCCTAGGTCTCTTCTGGTTTTGGGTGCAGTTGTGAATGGGATCGACTCCTTGATTTGTCTCTCTTCTGTCTTGTTGTTGGTGTATAGGAATGCCACTGATTTCTGTGCATTGATTTTATAGCCTGCTACTTGACGGAATTGCTGTGTGAGTTGTAGCAGTTTTGGGGTGGAGTCTTTTGGGTTTTCCACATAAAGTATCATATCATCTGCAAAGAGTGAGAGTTTGACTTCCTCTCTGCCGATTTGGATGCCTTGGATTTCTTTTTGTTGTCTGATTGCTGTGGCTAGGACTTCTAATACTATGTTGAATAGCAGTGGTGAGAGTGGCTATCCCTGCCGCGTTCCTGACCTTAGGGGAAAAGATCTCAGCTTTTCCCCATTGAGAATGATATTCGCTGTAGGTTGTTCGTAGATGGCTTTTATGATATTGAGGTATGTACCCGCTGTCCCTGTACTCTGAAGAGTTTTGATCCAGAAAGTGTGCTTTACTTTGTCAAATGGTTTTTCTGCATCTATTGAGAGGATCATATGATTCTTGTTCTTTCTTTGGTTAATGTGTTTTATCACGTTGATTGATTTGCGGATGTTGAACCAGCCTTGCAGCCCAGGGATAAATCCCACTTGGTCATGGTGAATACTCCTTTTCATGTACTGTTGGATCCTCTTGGCTAGTATTTTGGTGAGAATTTTTGCATCGATGTTCATCAAGGATATTGGTCTCTAATACTCCTTTTTGATGGGATCTTTGTCTGGTTTTGGGATCAAGGTAATGGTGGCCTCATAAAATGAGTTTGGAAGTTTTCCTTCCATTTCTATTGTTTGGAACAGTTTCAGGAGAATAGGTATTAATTCTTCATGAAATGTCGGATAGAATTCCCCTGGGAATCCATCTGGCCCTGGGCTTTGGTTTCTTGGGAGGTTTTTGATGACTACTTCAATTGCCTTCGTGGTTATAGGACTGTTCAGGTTTTCTCTTTCTTCCTGGGTCAGTTTTGGTAGTTGACACATCTCTAGGAATGCACCCATTTCTTCCAGGTTATGGAATATGCTGCCCTAGGGTTGCTCACATTACGTTCTTATAATCGTTTGTATTTCTTTGTTGTTGGTTGTGATCTCTCCTCTTTCATTCATGATTTTGTTGATTTGGGTCATTTCTCTTTTCTTTTTGATCAGCCTGGACAGGGGTGTATCAATCTTGTGAATTCTTTCAAAGAACCAGCTCCTAGTTCCGTTGATCTCTTCTACTGTTCTTTTGGCTTCTATTTCATTGATTTCTGCTCTGATCTGCATGATTTCTCTTCTCCTGCTGGGTTTAGCCTTTATTGGCCGTTCTTTCTCCAGCTCCTTTAGGTGTAGGGTTAGGGTGTGTATTTGAGACCTTTCATGTTTCTTGAGAAAGGCTTGTATTGCTATATACTTTCCTCGCAGGACTGCCTTGGCTGTATCCCAAAGATTTTGGACAGTTGTGTTTTCATTTTCATTGGTTTCCATGAATTTTTAAATTCTTCTTTAATTTCCTGGTTGACCCATTCATTCTTTCGTAGGATGCTCTTTAGCCTCCATGTATTTGAGTTCTTTCCGACTTTCCTCTTGTGATTGAGTTCTAGTTTCAAAGCATTGTGGTCTGAAAATGTGCAGGGAATGATCCCAATCTTTGGGTACCGGTTGAGACCTGATTTGTGACCTAGGATGTGATCCATTCTGGAGAACGTTCCATGGGCCCTAGAGAAGAATGTGTATTCCGTTGCTTCGGGATGGAACGTTCTGAATATGTCTGTGAAGTCCATTTGGTCCAGTGTGTCATTTAAAGTCTTTATTTCCTTGTTGATCTTTTGCTTAGATGATCTGGCCATTTCAGTCAGGGGGGTGTTAAAGTCCCCCACTATGATTGTATGGTTGTCAATGTCTTTCTTTGCTTTTCTTCTAAATTGCCTTATATAATTGGATGCTCCCATGTTCGGGGCATAGACATTTACAATTGTTAGATCTTCTTCTTGGATAGACCCTTTAAGTAGGATATAGTGTCCTTCTTCATCTCTTATTACAGTCTTTGTTTTTATTGCTTTGTTAATCACCATGTACTACATCATTTGTTTTGGTGTAGTGTCCCATGATTCATTGTTTGTTCCGAACACACAGTGCTCCATGCAGAATGTGCCCTCTTTAATACCCATCACCAGGCTAACCAATCCCCCGACCCACCTCCCCTCTAGAAACCTCGGATTTTTTTTCAGAATCCATCATCTCTCCTGGTCTGTCTCCCCCTCTCACTAACTCCCCTTCATTCTTCCTCTCCTGCTATCTCCTTCTTTTCCTTTATTCTTAAAATATGTTGTGTTATTTGTTTCAGAAGTAGAGATCTGTGATTCAACAGTCTTACACAATTCACAGCGCTCACCGTAGCTCATACCCTCCCCAATGTCTATCACCCAGCCAGCCCATCCCTCCCACCCCCGACCACTCCAGCAAGCCTCACTCTGTTCCTGAGATTAAGAATTCCTCATATCAGTGAGGTCATATGATACATGTCTTTCTCTGATTGACTTATTTCACTAATCATCGGACCCTCCAGTTCCATCCACGTCGTTGTCCATGGCAACATCTCATTCCTTTTGATGGCTGCGTAATATTCCATTGTGTATATATATACCACCTCTTCTTTATCCACTCATCTGTCGATGGACATCTTGGCTCTTTCAACAGTTTGGCTATTGTGGACATTGCTGCTATAAACAATGGGGTGCACGTACCGCTTCGGGTCCCTACATTTGTATCTTTGGGGTAAATACCCAGGAGTGCAATTGCTGGATCGGATGGTAGCTCTAATTTCAACTATTTGAGGAACCTCCATCCTGTTTTCCAGAGGGGTTGCACCAGCTTGCATTCCCACCACCAGTGTAGGAGGGTTCCCCTTTCTCCACATCCCCGCCAACCTCTGTCGTTCCCTGACTTGTTCATTTGAGCCATTCTGACGGGTGTGAGGGGGTATCTCATTGAGGTTTTGATGTGGATTTCCCTGATGCCGAGCCGTGTTGAGCACTTTTTCATGTGCCTGTTGGCCATTTGGATGTGTTCTTTGGAAAAATGTCTGTTCATGTCTTCTTCCTATTTTTTGATTGGATTATTTGTTCTTTGGGTGTTGAGTTTGATACGTTTTTATACATATTGGATAGTAGCCCTTTATCTGATATGTCATTCGTAAATAATTTCTCCCATTCTGTCGGTTGTCTTTTGGTTTTGTGGACTATTTCTTTTGCTGTGCCAAAGGTTTTTATCTTGATGAAATCCCAATAGTTCCTTTTTGCCCTGGCTTCCCGTGCCTTTGGTGATGTTTGTAGGAAGAAGTTGCTGCGGCTGAGGTCGAAGAGCTTGCTACCTGTGTTCTCCTTTAGGATTTTGATGGAGTCCTGTCTCACACTGAGGTCTTTCAAACATTTGGAGTCTATTTTTGTGTGTGGTGTCAGGAAATGGTCCAGTGTCATTCTTCTGCATGGGGCTGTCCAATTTCCACAACTCCAGTTGTTGAAGAGACTCTCTTTTTGCCATTGGACATTCTTTCCTGCTCTGTCAAAGATAAGTTGACCATAGAGTTGAGGGTCCATTTCTGGGCTCTCGATTCTGTTCCATGGATCTATGTGTCTGTTTTTGTGCCAGTACCATACCGTCTTGATGATGACAGCTTTGTCATAGAGCTGGAAGTCCAGAATTGTGATGCCGCCAGCTTTGCTTTTCTTTCTCAATATTCCTCTGGCTATTCGTGGTCTCTTCTGGTTCCATTCAAATCTTAGGATTATTTGTTCCATTTCTTGGAAAAAAGTGGATGGTATTTTGATGGGGATTGCATTGCATGTGTAGATTGCTCTAGGTAGCATTGACCTCTTCACAATGTTGGTTCTCCCAGTCCATGAGCATGGAACTTTTTTCCGTTTCTTTGTGTCTTCTTCAATTTCTTTCCTGAGTATTTGGTAGTTTTCGGGGTACAGATCCTTTGCCTCTTGGGTTCAATTTATTCCTAGGTCTCTTCTGGTTTTGGGTGCAGTTGTGAATGGGATCGACTCCTTGATTTGTCTCTCTTCTGTCTTGTTGTTGGTGTATAGGAATGCCACTGATGTCTGTGCATTGATTTTATAGCCTGCTACTTGACGGAATTGCTGTGTGAGTTGTAGCATTTTTGGGGTGGAGTCTTTTGGGTTTTCCACATAAAGTATCATATCATCTGCAAAGAGTGAGAGTTTGACTTCCTCTCTGCCGATTTGGATGCCTTCGTTTTCTTTTTGTTGTCTGATTGCTGTGGCTAGGACTTCTAATACTATGTTGAATAGCAGTGGTGAGAGTGGCTATCCCTGCCGCGTTCCTGACCTTAGGGGAAAAGATCTCAGCTTTTCCCCATTGAGAATGATATTCGCTGTAGGTTGTTCGTAGATGGCTTTTATGATATTGAGGTATGTACCCGCTGTCCCTGTACTCTGAAGAGTTTTGATCCAGAAAGTGTGCTTTACTTTGTCAAATGGTTTTTCTGCATCTATTGAGAGGATCATATGATTCTTGTTCTTTCTTTGGTTAATGTGTTTTATCACGTTGATTGATTTGCGGATGTTGAACCAGCCTTGCAGCCCCGGGATAAATCCCACTTGGTCATGGTGAATACTCCTTTTCATGTACTGTTGGGTCCTCTTGGCTAGTATTTTGGTGAGAATTTTTGCATCGATGTTCATCAAGGATATTGGTCTCTAATACTCCTTTTTGATGGGATCTTTGTCTGGTTTTGGGATCAAGGTAATGGTGGCCTCATAAAATGAGTTTGGAAGTTTTCCTTCCATTTCTATTGTTTGGAACAGTTTCAGGAGAATAGGTATTAATTCTTCTTTAAATGTCGGATAGAATTCCCCTGGGAATCCATCTGGCCCTGGGCTTTGGTTTCTTGGGAGGTTTTTGATGACTACTTCAATTGCCTTCGTGGTTATAGGACTGTTCAGGTTTTCTCTTTCTTCCTGGGTCAGTTTTGGTAGTTGACACATCTCTAGGAATGCACCCATTTCTTCCAGGTTATGGAATAAGCTGCCCTAGGGTTGCTCATATTACGTTCTTATAATCGTTTGTATTTCTTTGGTGTTGGTTGTGATCTCTCCTCCTTCATTCATGATTTTGTTGATTTGGGTCATTTCTCTTTTCTTTTTGATCAGCCTGGACAGGGGTTTATCAATCTTGTGAATTCTTTCAAAGAACCAACTCCTAGTTCCGTTGATCTGTTCTATTGTTCTCTTGGGTTCTATTTCATTGATTTCTGCTCTGATCTGCATGATTTCTCTTCTCCTGGTGGGTTTAGGCTTTATTGGCCGTTCTTTCTCCAGCTCCTTTAGGTGTAGGGTTAGGGTGTGTATTTGAGACCTTTCATGTTTCTTGAGAAAGGCTTGTATTGCTATATACTTTCCTCGAAGGACTGCCTTGGCTGTATCCCAAAGATTTTGGACAGTTGTGTTTTCATTTTCATTGGTTTCCATGAATTTTTAAATTCTTCTTTAATTTCCTGGTTGACCCATTCATTCTTTCGTAGGATGCTCTTTACCCTCCATGTATTTGAGTTCTTTCCGACTTTCCTCTTGTGATTGAGTTCTAGTTTCAAAGCATTGTGGTCTGAAAATGTGCAGGGAATGATCCCAATCTTTGGGTACCGGTTGAGACCTGATTTGTGACCTAGGATGTGATCCATTCTGGAGAACGTTCCATGGGCCCTAGAGAAGAATGTGTATTCCGTTGCTTCGGGATGGAACGTTCTGAATATGTCTGTGAAGTCCATTTGGTCCAGTGTGTCATTTAAAGTCTTTATTTCCTTGTTGATCTTTTGCTTAGATGATCTGGCCATTTCAGTCAGGGGGGTGTTAAAGTCCCCCACTATGATTGTATGGTTGTCAATGTCTTTCTTTCCTTTTCTTCTAAATTGCCTTATATAATTGGATGCTCCCATGTTCGGGGCATAGACATTTACAATTGTTAGATCTTCTTCTTGGATAGACCCTTTAAGTAGGATATAGTGTCCTTCTTCATCTCTTATTACAGTCTTTGTTTTTTATTGCTTTGTTAATCACCATGTACTACATCATTTGTTTTGGTGTAGTGTCCCATGATTCATTGTTTGTTCCGAACACACAGTGCTCCATGCAGAATGTGCCCTCTTTAATACCCATCACCAGGCTAACCAATCCCCCGACCCACCTCCCCTCTAGAAACCTCGGATTTTTTTTCAGAATCCATCATCTCTCCTGGTCTGTCTCCCCCTCTCACTAACTCCCCTTCATTCTTCCTCTCCTGCTATCTCCTTCTTTTCCTTTATTCTTAAAATATGTTGTGTTATTTGTTTCAGAAGTAGAGATCTGTGATTCAACAGTCTTACACAATTCACAGCGCTCACCGTAGCTCATACCCTCCCCAATGTCTATCACCCAGCCAGCCCATCCCTCCCACCCCCGACCACTCCAGCAAGCCTCACTCTGTTCCTGAGATTAAGAATTCCTCATATCAGTGAGGTCATATGATACATGTCTTTCTCTGATTGACTTATTTCACTAATCATCGGACCCTCCACTTCCATCCACGTCGTTGTCCATGGCAACATCTCATTCCTTTTGATGGCTGCGTAATATTCCATTGTGTATATATATACCACCTCTTCTTTATCCACTCATCTGTCGATGGACATCTTGGCTCTTTCAACAGTTTGGCTATTGTGGACATTGCTGCTATAAACAATGGGGTGCACGTACCGCTTCGGGTCCCTACATTTGTATCTTTGGGGTAAATACCCAGGAGTGCAATTGCTGGATCGGATGGTAGCTCTAATTTCAACTATTTGAGGAACCTCCATCCTGATTTCCAGAGGGGTTGCACCAGCTTGCATTCCCACCACCAGTGTAGGAGGGTTCCCCTTTCTCCACATCCCCGCCAACCTCTGTCGTTCCCTGACTTGTTCATTTGAGCCATTCTGACGGGTGTGAGGGGGTATCTCATTGAGGTTTTGATGTGGATTTCCCTGATGCCGAGCCGTTTTGAGCACTTTTTCATGTGCCTGTTGGCCATTTGGATGTCTTCTTTGGAAAAATGTCTGTTCATGCCTTCTGCCTATTTTTTGATTGGATTATTTGTTCTTTGGGTGTTGAGTTTGATACGTTTTTATACATATTGGATAGTAGCCCTTTATCTGATATGTCATTCGTAAATAATTTCTCCCATTCTGTCGGTTGTCTTTTGGTTTTGTGGACTGTTTCTTTTGCTGTGCCAAAGGTTTTTATCTTGATGAAATCCCAATAGTTCCTTTTTGCCCTGGCTTCCCGTGCCTTTGGTGATGTTTGTAGGAAGAAGTTGCTGCGGCTGAGGTCGAAGAGCTTGCTACCTGTGTTCTCCTTTAGGATTTTGATGGAGTCCTGTCTCACACTGAGGTCTTTCAAACATTTGGAGTCTATTTTTGTGTGTGGTGTCAGGAAATGGTCCAGTGTCATTCTTCTGCATGGGGCTGTCCAATTTCCACAACTCCAGTTGTTGAAGAGACTCTCTTTTTGCCATTGGACATTCTTTCCTGCTCTGTCAAAGATAAGTTGACCATAGAGTTGAGGGTCCATTTCTGGGCTCTCGATTCTGTTCCATGGATCTATGTGTCTGTTTTTGTGCCAGTACCATACTGTCTTGATGATGACAGCTTTGTCATAGAGCTGGAAGTCCAGAATTGTGATGCCGCCAGCTTTGCTTTTCTTTCTCAATATTCCTCTGGCTATTCGTGGTCTCTTCTGGTTCCATTCAAATCTTAGGATTATTTGTTCCATTTCTTGGAAAAAAGTGGATGGTATTTTGATGGGGATTGCATTGCATGTGTAGATTGCTCTAGGTAGCATTGACCTCTTCACAATGTTGGTTCTCCCAATCCATGAGCATGGAAAGTTTTTCCGTTTCTTTGTGTCTTCTTCAATTTCTTTCCTGAGTATTTGGTAGTTTTCGGGGTACAGATCCTTTGCCTCTTGGGTTCAATGTATTCCTAGGTCTCTTCTGGTTTTGGGTGCAGTTGTGAATGGGATCGACTCCTTGATTTGTCTCTCTTCTGTCTTGTTGTTGGTGTATAGGAATGCCACTGATTTCTGTGCATTGATTTTATAGCCTGCTACTTGACGGAATTGCTGTGTGAGTTGTAGCAGTTTTGGGGTGGAGTCTTTTGGGTTTTCCACATAAAGTATCATATCATCTGCAAAGAGTGAGAGTTTGACTTCCTCTCTGCCGATTTGGATGCCTTGGATTTCTTTTTGTTGTCTGATTGCTGTGGCTAGGACTTCTAATACTATGTTGAATAGCAGTGGTGAGAGTGGCTATCCCTGCCGCGTTCCTGACCTTAGGGGAAAAGATCTCAGCTTTTCCCCATTGAGAATGATATTCGCTGTAGGTTGTTCGTAGATGGCTTTTATGATATTGAGGTATGTACCCGCTGTCCCTGTACTCTGAAGAGTTTTGATCCAGAAAGTGTGCTTTACTTTGTCAAATGGTTTTTCTGCATCTATTGAGAGGATCATATGATTCTTGTTCTTTCTTTGGTTAATGTGTTTTATCACGTTGATTGATTTGCGGATGTTGAACCAGCCTTGCAGCCCAGGGATAAATCCCACTTGGTCATGGTGAATACTCCTTTTCATGTACTGTTGGATCCTCTTGGCTAGTATTTTGGTGAGAATTTTTGCATCGATGTTCATCAAGGATATTGGTCTCTAATACTCCTTTTTGATGGGATCTTTGTCTGGTTTTGGGATCAAGGTAATGGTGGCCTCATAAAATGAGTTTGGAAGTTTTCCTTCCATTTCTATTGTTTGGAACAGTTTCAGGAGAATAGGTATTAATTCTTCATGAAATGTCGGATAGAATTCCCCTGGGAATCCATCTGGCCCTGGGCTTTGGTTTCTTGGGAGGTTTTTGATGACTACTTCAATTGCCTTCGTGGTTATAGGACTGTTCAGGTTTTCTCTTTCTTCCTGGGTCAGTTTTGGTAGTTGACACATCTCTAGGAATGCACCCATTTCTTCCAGGTTATGGAATATGCTGCCCTAGGGTTGCTCACATTACGTTCTTATAATCGTTTGTATTTCTTTGTTGTTGGTTGTGATCTCTCCTCTTTCATTCATGATTTTGTTGATTTGGGTCATTTCTCTTTTCTTTTTGATCAGCCTGGACAGGGGTGTATCAATCTTGTGAATTCTTTCAAAGAACCAGCTCCTAGTTCCGTTGATCTCTTCTACTGTTCTTTTGGCTTCTATTTCATTGATTTCTGCTCTGATCTGCATGATTTCTCTTCTCCTGCTGGGTTTAGCCTTTATTGGCCGTTCTTTCTCCAGCTCCTTTAGGTGTAGGGTTAGGGTGTGTATTTGAGACCTTTCATGTTTCTTGAGAAAGGCTTGTATTGCTATATACTTTCCTCGCAGGACTGCCTTGGCTGTATCCCAAAGATTTTGGACAGTTGTGTTTTCATTTTCATTGGTTTCCATGAATTTTTAAATTCTTCTTTAATTTCCTGGTTGACCCATTCATTCTTTCGTAGGATGCTCTTTAGCCTCCATGTATTTGAGTTCTTTCCGACTTTCCTCTTGTGATTGAGTTCTAGTTTCAAAGCATTGTGGTCTGAAAATGTGCAGGGAATGATCCCAATCTTTGGGTACCGGTTGAGACCTGATTTGTGACCTAGGATGTGATCCATTCTGGAGAACGTTCCATGGGCCCTAGAGAAGAATGTGTATTCCGTTGCTTCGGGATGGAACGTTCTGAATATGTCTGTGAAGTCCATTTGGTCCAGTGTGTCATTTAAAGTCTTTATTTCCTTGTTGATCTTTTGCTTAGATGATCTGGCCATTTCAGTCAGGGGGGTGTTAAAGTCCCCCACTATGATTGTATGGTTGTCAATGTCTTTCTTTGCTTTTCTTCTAAATTGCCTTATATAATTGGATGCTCCCATGTTCGGGGCATAGACATTTACAATTGTTAGATCTTCTTCTTGGATAGACCCTTTAAGTAGGATATAGTGTCCTTCTTCATCTCTTATTACAGTCTTTGTTTTTATTGCTTTGTTAATCACCATGTACTACATCATTTGTTTTGGTGTAGTGTCCCATGATTCATTGTTTGTTCCGAACACACAGTGCTCCATGCAGAATGTGCCCTCTTTAATACCCATCACCAGGCTAACCAATCCCCCGACCCACCTCCCCTCTAGAAACCTCGGATTTTTTTTCAGAATCCATCATCTCTCCTGGTCTGTCTCCCCCTCTCACTAACTCCCCTTCATTCTTCCTCTCCTGCTATCTCCTTCTTTTCCTTTATTCTTAAAATATGTTGTGTTATTTGTTTCAGAAGTAGAGATCTGTGATTCAACAGTCTTACACAATTCACAGCGCTCACCGTAGCTCATACCCTCCCCAATGTCTATCACCCAGCCAGCCCATCCCTCCCACCCCCGACCACTCCAGCAAGCCTCACTCTGTTCCTGAGATTAAGAATTCCTCATATCAGTGAGGTCATATGATACATGTCTTTCTCTGATTGACTTATTTCACTAATCATCGGACCCTCCACTTCCATCCACGTCGTTGTCCATGGCAACATCTCATTCCTTTTGATGGCTGCGTAATATTCCATTGTGTATATATATACCACCTCTTCTTTATCCACTCATCTGTCGATGGACATCTTGGCTCTTTCAACAGTTTGGCTATTGTGGACATTGCTGCTATAAACAATGGGGTGCACGTACCGCTTCGGGTCCCTACATTTGTATCTTTGGGGTAAATACCCAGGAGTGCAATTGCTGGATCGGATGGTAGCTCTAATTTCAACTATTTGAGGAACCTCCATCCTGTTTTCCAGAGGGGTTGCACCAGCTTGCATTCCCACCACCAGTGTAGGAGGGTTCCCCTTTCTCCACATCCCCGCCAACCTCTGTCGTTCCCTGACTTGTTCATTTGAGCCATTCTGACGGGTGTGAGGGGGTATCTCATTGAGGTTTTGATGTGGATTTCCCTGATGCCGAGCCGTGTTGAGCACTTTTTCATGTGCCTGTTGGCCATTTGGATGTCTTCTTTGGAAAAATGTCTGTTCATGCCTTCTGCCTATTTTTTGATTGGATTATTTGTTCTTTGGGTGTTGAGTTTGATACGTTTTTATACATATTGGATAGTAGCCCTTTATCTGATATGTCATTCGTAAATAATTTCTCCCATTCTGTCGGTTGTCTTTTGGTTTTGTGGACTGTTTCTTTTGCTGTGCCAAAGGTTTTTATCTTGATGAAATCCCAATAGTTCCTTTTTGCCCTGGCTTCCCGTGCCTTTGGTGATGTTTGTAGGAAGAAGTTGCTGCGGCTGAGGTCGAAGAGCTTGCTACCTGTGTTCTCCTTTAGGATTTTGATGGAGTCCTGTCTCACACTGAGGTCTTTCAAACATTTGGAGTCTATTTTTGTGTGTGGTGTCAGGAAATGGTCCAGTGTCATTCTTCTGCATGGGGCTGTCCAATTTCCACAACTCCAGTTGTTGAAGAGACTCTCTTTTTGCCATTGGACATTCTTTCCTGCTCTGTCAAAGATAAGTTGACCATAGAGTTGAGGGTCCATTTCTGGGCTCTCGATTCTGTTCCATGGATCTATGTGTCTGTTTTTGTGCCAGTACCATACTGTCTTGATGATGACAGCTTTGTCATAGAGCTGGAAGTCCAGAATTGTGATGCCGCCAGCTTTGCTTTTCTTTCTCAATATTCCTCTGGCTATTCGTGGTCTCTTCTGGTTCCATTCAAATCTTAGGATTATTTGTTCCATTTCTTGGAAAAAAGTGGATGGTATTTTGATGGGGATTGCATTGCATGTGTAGATTGCTCTAGGTAGCATTGACCTCTTCACAATGTTGGTTCTCCCAATCCATGAGCATGGAACGTTTTTCCGTTTCTTTGTGTCTTCTTCAACTTCTTTCCTGAGTATTTGGTAGTTTTCGGGGTACAGATCCTTTGCCTCTTGGGTTCAATGTATTCCTAGGTCTCTTCTGGTTTTGGGTGCAGTTGTGAATGGGATCGACTCCTTGATTTGTCTCTCTTCTGTCTTGTTGTTGGTGTATAGGAATGCCACTGATGTCTGTGCATTGATTTTATAGCCTGCTACTTGACGGAATTGCTGTGTGAGTTGTAGCAGTTTTGGGGTGGAGTCTTTTGGGTTTTCCACATAAAGTATCATATCATCTGCAAAGAGTGAGAGTTTGACTTCCTCTCTGCCGATTTGGATGCCTTGGATTTCTTTTTGTTGTCTGATTGCTGTGGCTAGGACTTCTAATACTATGTTGAATAGCAGTGGTGAGAGTGGCTATCCCTGCCGCGTTCCTGACCTTAGGGGAAAAGATCTCAGCTTTTCCCCATTGAGAATGATATTCGCTGTAGGTTGTTCGTAGATGGCTTTTATGATATTGAGGTATGTACCCGCTGTCCCTGTACTCTGAAGAGTTTTGATCCAGAAAGTGTGCTTTACTTTGTCAAATGGTTTTTCTGCATCTATTGAGAGGATCATATGATTCTTGTTCTTTCTTTGGTTAATGTGTTTTATCACGTTGATTGATTTGCGGATGTTGAACCAGCCTTGCAGCCCAGGGATAAATCCCACTTGGTCATGGTGAATACTCCTTTTCATGTACTGTTGGATCCTCTTGGCTAGTATTTTGGTGAGAATTTTTGCATCGATGTTCATCAAGGATATTGGTCTCTAATACTCCTTTTTGATGGGATCTTTGTCTGGTTTTGGGATCAAGGTAATGGTGGCCTCATAAAATGAGTTTGGAAGTTTTCCTTCCATTTCTATTGTTTGGAACAGTTTCAGGAGAATAGGTATTAATTCTTCTTTAAATGTCGGATAGAATTCCCCTGGGAATCCATCTGGCCCTGGGCTTTGGTTTCTTGGGAGGTTTTTGATGACTACTTCAATTGCCTTCGTGGTTATAGGACTGTTCAGGTTTTCTCTTTCTTCCTGGGTCAGTTTTGGTAGTTGACACATCTCTAGGAATGCACCCATTTCTTCCAGGTTATGGAATATGCTGCCCTAGGGTTGCTCAGATTACGTTCTTATAATCGTTTGTATTTCTTTGGTGTTGGTTGTGATCTCTCCTCTTTCATTCATGATTTTGTTGATTTGGGTCATTTCTCTTTTCTTTTTGATCAGCCTGGACAGGGGTGTATCAATCTTGTGAATTCTTTCAAAGAACCAGCTCCTAGTTCCGTTGATCTCTTCTACTGTTCTTTTGGCTTCTATTTCATTGATTTCTGCTCTGATCTGCATGATTTCTCTTCTCCTGCTGGGTTTAGCCTTTATTGGCCGTTCTTTCTCCAGCTCCTTTAGGTGTAGGGTTAGGGTGTGTATTTGAGACCTTTCATGTTTCTTGAGAAAGGCTTGTATTGCTATATACTTTCCGCGCAGGACTGCCTTGGCTGTATCCCAAAGATTTTGGACAGTTGTGTTTTCATTTTCATTGGTTTCCATGAATTTTTAAATTCTTCTTTAATTTCCTGGTTGACCCATTCATTCTTTCGTAGGATGCTCTTTAGCCTCCATGTATTTGAGTTCTTTCCGACTTTCCTCTTGTGATTGGGTTCTAGTTTCAAAGCATTGTGGTCTGAAAATGTGCAGGGAATGATCCCAATCTTTGGGTACCGGTTGAGACCTGATTTGTGACCTAGGATGTGATCCATTCTGGAGAACGTTCCATGGGCCCTAGAGAAGAATGTGTATTCCGTTGCTTCGGGATGGAACGTTCTGAATATGTCTGTGAAGTCCATTTGGTCCAGTGTGTCATTTAAAGTCTTTATTTCCTTGTTGATCTTTTGCTTAGATGATCTGGCCATTTCAGTCAGGGGGGTGTTAAAGTCCCCCACTATGATTGTATGGTTGTCAATGTCTTTCTTTGCTTTTCTTCTAAATTGCCTTATATAATTGGATGCTCCCATGTTCGGGGCATAGACATTTACAATTGTTAGATCTTCTTCTTGGATAGACCCTTTAAGTAGGATATAGTGTCCTTCTTCATCTCTTATTACAGTCTTTGTTTTTTATTGCTTTGTTAATCACCATGTACTACATCATTTGTTTTGGTGTAGTGTCCCATGATTCATTGTTTGTTCCGAACACACAGTGCTCCATGCAGAATGTGCCCTCTTTAATACCCATCACCAGGCTAACCAATCCCCCGACCCACCTCCCCTCTAGAAACCTCGGATTTTTTTTCAGAATCCATCATCTCTCCTGGTCTGTCTCCCCCTCTCACTAACTCCCCTTCATTCTTCCTCTCCTGCTATCTCCTTCTTTTCCTTTATTCTTAAAATATGTTGCGTTATTTGTTTCAGAAGTAGAGATCTGTGATTCAACAGTCTTACACAATTCACAGCGCTCACCGTAGCTCATACCCTCCCCAATGTCTATCACCCAGCCAGCCCATCCCTCCCACCCCCGACCACTCCAGCAAGCCTCACTCTGTTCCTGAGATTAAGAATTCCTCATATCAGTGAGGTCATATGATACATGTCTTTCTCTGATTGACTTATTTCACTAATCATCGGACCCTCCACTTCCATCCACGTCGTTGTCCATGGCAACATCTCATTCCTTTTGATGGCTGCGTAATATTCCATTGTGTATATATATACCACCTCTTCTTTATCCACTCATCTGTCGATGGACATCTTGGCTCTTTCAACAGTTTGGCTATTGTGGACATTGCTGCTATAAACAATGGGGTGCACGTACCGCTTCGGGTCCCTACATTTGTATCTTTGGGGTAAATACCCAGGAGTGCAATTGCTGGATCGGATGGTAGCTCTAATTTCAACTATTTGAGGAACCTCCATCCTGTTTTCCAGAGGGGTTACACCAGCTTGCATTCCCACCACCAGTGTAGGAGGGTTCCCCTTTCTCCACATCCCCGCCAACCTCTGTCGTTCCCTGACTTGTTCATTTGAGCCATTCTGACGGGTGTGAGGGGGTATCTCATTGAGGTTTTCATGTGGATTTCCCTGATGCCGAGCCGTGTTGAGCCCTTTTTCATGTGCCTGTTGGCCATTTGGATGTCTTCTTTGGAAAAATGTCTGTTCATGCCTTCTGCCTATTTTTTGATTGGATTATTTGTTCTTTGGGTGTTGAGTTTGATACGTTTTTATACATATTGGATAGTAGCCCTTTATCTGATATGTCATTCGTAAATAATTTCTCCCATTCTGTCGGTTGTCTTTTGGTTTTGTGGACTGTTTCTTTTGCTGTGCCAAAGGTTTTTATCTTGATGAAATCCCAATAGTTCATTTTTGCCCAGGCTTCCCGTGCCTTTGGTGATGTTTCTAGGAAGAAGTTGCTGCGGCTGAGGTCGAAGAGCTTGCTACCTGTGTTCTCCTTTCGGATTTTGATGGAGTCCTGTCTCACATTGAGGTCTTTCAAACATTTGGAGTCTATTTTGTGTGTGGTGTCAGGAATTGGTCCAGTGTCATTCTTCTGCATGGGGCTGTACAATTTCCACAGCTCCAGTTGTTGAAGAGACTCTCTTTTTGCCATTGGACATTCTTTCCTGCTCTGTCAAAGATAAGTTGACCATAGAGTTGAGGGTCCATTTCTGGGATCTCGATTCCGTTCCATGGATCTATGTGTCTGTTTTTGTGCCAGTACCATACTGTCTTGATGATGACAGCTTTGTCATAGAGCTGGAAGTCCAGAATTGTGATGCCGCCAGCTTTGCTTTTCTTTCTCAATATTCCTCTGGCTATTCGTGGTCTCTTCTGGTTCCATTCAAATCTTAGGATTATTTGTTCCATTTCTTGGAAAAAAGTGGATGGTATTTTGATGGGGATTGCATTGAATGTGTAGATTGCTCTAGGTAGCATTGACCTCTTCACAATGTTGGTTCTCCCAGTCCATGATCATGGAACGTTTTTCCGTTTCTTTGTGTCTTCTTCAATTTCTTTCCTGAGTATTTGGTAGTTTTCTGAGTACAGATCCTTTGCCTCTTGGGTTCAATGTATTCCTAGGTCTCTTCTGGTTTTGGGTGCAGTTGTGAATGGGATCGACTCCTTGATTTGTCTCTCTTCTGTCTTGTTGTTGGTGTATAGGAATGCCACTGATTTCTGTGCATTGATTTTATAGCCTGCTACTTGACGGAATTGCTGTGTGAGTTCTAGCAGTTTTGGGGTGGAGTCTTTTGGGTTTTCCACATAAAGTATCATATCATCTGCAAAGAGTGAGAGTTTGACTTCCTCTCTGCCGATTTGGATGCCTTTGATTTCTTTTTGTTGTCTGATTGCTGCGGCTAGGACTTCTAATACTATGTTGAATAGCAGTGGTGAGAGTGGCTATCCCTGCCGCGTTCCTGACCTTAGGGGAAAAGATCTCAGCTTTTCCCCATTGAGAATGATATTCGCTGTAGGTTGTTCGTAGATGGCTTTTATGATATTGAGGTATGTACCCGCTGTCCCTGTACTCTGAAGAGTTTTGATCCAGAAAGTGTGCTTTACTTTGCCAAATGGTTTTTCTGCATCTATTGAGAGGATCATATGATTCTTGTTCTTTCTTTTGTTAATGTGTTTTATCACGTTGATTGATTTGCGGATGTTGAACCAGCCTTGCAGCCCCGGGATAAATCCCACCTGGTCATGGTGAATACTCCTTTTCATGTACTGTTGGATCCTCTTGGCTAGTATTTTGGTGAGAATTTTTGCATCGATGTTCATCAAGGATATTGGTCTCTAATACTCCTTTTTGATGGGATCTTTGTCTGGTTTTGGGATCCAGGTAATGGTGGCCTCATAAAATGAGTTTGGAAGTTTTCCTTCCATTTCTATTGTTTGGAACAGTTTCAGGAGAATAGGTATTAATTCTTCTTTAAATGTCGAATAGAATTCCCCTGGGAATCCATCTGGCCCTGGGCTTTGGTTTCTTGGGAGGTTTTTGATGACTACTTCAATTGCCTTCGTGGTTATAGGACTGTTCAGGTTTTCTATTTCTTCCTGGGTCAGTTTTGGTAGTTGACACATCTCTAGGAATGCACCCATTTCTTCCAGGTTATGGAATATGCTGCCATAGGGTTGCTCAGATTACGTTCTTATAATCGTTTGTATTTCTTTGGTGTTGGTTGTAATCTCTCCTCTTTCATTCATGATTTTGTTGATTTGGGTCATTTCTCTATTCTTTTTGATCAGCCTGGACAGGGGTGTATCAATCTTGTGAATTCTTTCAAAGAACCAGCTCCTAGTTCCGTTGATCTGTTCTACTGTTCTTTTGGGTTCTATTTCATTGATTTCTGCTCTGATCTGCATGATTTCTCTTCTCCTGCCTGGGTTAGGCTTTATTGGCCGTTCTTTCTCCAGCTCCTTTAGGTGTAGGGTTAGGGTGTGTATTTGAGACCTTTCATGTTTCTTGAGAAAGGCTTGTATTGCTATATACTTTCCTCGCAGGACTGCCTTGGCTGTATCCCAAAGATTTTGGACAGTTGTGTTTTCATTTTCATTGGTTTCCATGAATTTTTAAATTCTTCTTTAATTTCCTGGTTGACCCATTCATTCTTTCGTAGGATGCTCTTTAGCCTCCATGTATTTGAGTTCTTTCCGACTTTCCTCTTGTGATTGAGTTCTAGTTTCAAAGCATTGTGGTCTGAAAATGTGCAGGGAATGATCCCAATCTTTGGGTACCGGTTGAGACCTGATTTGTGACCTAGGATGTGATCCATTCTGGAGAACGTTCCATGGGCCCTAGAGAAGAATGTGTATTCCGTTGCTTCGGGATGGAACGTTCTGAATATGTCTGTGAAGTCCATTTGGTCCAGTGTGTCATTTAAAGTCTTTATTTCCTTGTTGATCTTTTGCTTAGATGATCTGGCCATTTCAGTCAGGGGGGTGTTAAAGTCCCCCACTATGATTGTATGGTTGTCAATGTCTTTCTTTGCTTTTCTTCTAAATTGCCTTATATAATTGGATGCTCCCATGTTCGGGGCATAGACATTTACAATTGTTAGATCTTCTTCTTGGATAGACCCTTTAAGTAGGATATAGTGTCCTTCTTCATCTCTTATTACAGTCTTTGTTTTTTATTGCTTTGTTAATCACCATGTACTACATCATTTGTTTTGGTGTAGTGTCCCATGATTCATTGTTTGTTCCGAACACACAGTGCTCCATGCAGAATGTGCCCTCTTTAATACCCATCACCGGGCTAACCAATCCCCTGACCCACCTCCCCTCTAGAAACCTCGGATTTTTTTTCAGAATCCATCATCTCTCCTGGTCTGTCTCCCCCTCTCACTAACTCCCCTTCATTCTTCCTCTCCTGCTATCTCCTTCTTTTCCTTTATTCTTAAAATATGTTGCGTTATTTGTTTCAGAAGTAGAGATCTGTGATTCAACAGTCTTACACAATTCACAGCGCTCACCGTAGCTCATACCCTCCCCAATGTCTATCACCCAGCCAGCCCATCCCTCCCACCCCCGACCACTCCAGCAAGCCTCACTCTGTTCCTGAGATTAAGAATTCCTCATATCAGTGAGGTCATATGATATATGTCTTTCTCTGATTGACTTATTTCACTAATCATCGGACCGTCCACTTCCATCCACGTCGTTGTCCATGGCAACATCTCATTCCTTTTGATGGCTGCGTAATATTCCATTGTGTATATATATACCACCTCTTCTTTATCCACTCATCTGTCGATGGACATCTTGGCTCTTTCAACAGTTTGGCTATTGTGGACATTGCTGCTATAAACAATGGGGTGCACGTACCGCTTCGGGTCCCTACATTTGTATCTTTGGGGTAAATACCCAGGAGTGCAATTGCTGGATCGGATGGTAGCTCTAATTTCAACTATTTGAGGAACCTCCATCCTGTTTTCCAGAGGGGTTGCACCAGCTTGCATTCCCACCACCAGT
This sequence comes from Eumetopias jubatus, assembly GCF_037043125.1. Classification (NCBI taxonomy): domain Eukaryota; kingdom Metazoa; phylum Chordata; class Mammalia; order Carnivora; family Otariidae; genus Eumetopias; species Eumetopias jubatus. The sequence continues at coordinate 169,442 of NW_028275007.1, forward strand.
GTAGGAGGGTTCCCCTTTCTCCACATCCCCGCCAACCTCTGTCGTTCCCTGACTTGTTCATTTGAGCCATTCTGACGGGTGTGAGGGGGTATCTCATTGAGGTTTTGATGTGGATTTCCCTGATGCCGAGCCGTGTTGAGCACTTTTTCCTGTGCCTGTTGGCCATTTGGATGTCTTCTTTGGAAAAATGTCTGTTCATGCCTTCTGCCTATTTTTTGATTGGATTATTTGTTCTTTGGGTGTTGAGTTTGATACGTTTTTATACATATTGGATAGTAGCCCTTTATCTGATATGTCATTCGTAAATAATTTCTCCCATTCTGTCGGTTGTCTTTTGGTTTTGTGGACTGTTTCTTTTGCTGTGCCAAAGGTTTTTATCTTGATGAAATCCCAATAGTTCCTTTTTGCCCTGGCTTCCCGTGCCTTTGGTGATGTTTGTAGGAAGAAGTTGCTGCGGCTGAGGTCGAAGAGCTTGCTACCTGTGTTCTCCTTTCGGATTTTGATGGAGTCCTGTCTCACATTGAGGTCATTCAAACATTTGGAGTCTATTTTTGTGTGTGGTGTCAGGAAATGGTCCAGTGTCATTCTTCTGCATGGGGCTGTCCAATTTCCACAACTCCAGTTGTTGAAGAGACTCTCTTTTTGCCATTGGACATTCTTTCCTGCTCTGTCAAAGATAAGTTGACCATAGAGTTGAGGGTCCACTTCTGAGCTCTCGATTCTGTTCCATGGATCTATGTGTCTGTTTTTGTGCCAGTACCATACTGTCTTGATGATGACAGCTTTGTCATAGAGCAGGAAGTCCAGAATTGTGATGCCGCCAGCTTTGCTTTTCTTTCTCAATATTCCTCTGGCTATTCGTGGTCTCTTCTGGTTCCATTCAAATCTTAGGATTATTTGTTCCATTTCTTGGAAAAAAGTGGATGGTATTTTGATAGGGATTGCATTGCATGTGTAGATTGCTCTAGGTAGCTTTGACCTCTTCACAATGTTGTTTCTCCCAGTCCATGAGCATGGAACGTTTTTCCGTTTCTTTGTGTCTTCTTCTATTTCTTTCCTGAGTATTTGGTAGTTTTCTGAGTACAGATCCTTTGCCTCTTGGGTTCAATTTATTCCTAGGTCTCTTCTGGTTTTGGGTGCAGTTGTGAATGGGATCGACTCCTTGATTTGTCTCTCTTCTGTCTTGTTGTTGGTGTATAGGAATGCCACTGATTTCTGTGCATTGATTTTATAGCCTGCTACTTGACGGAATTGCTGTGTGAGTTCTAGCAGTTTTGGGGTGGAGTCTTTTGGGTTTTCCACATAAAGTATCATATCATCTGCAAAGAGTGAGAGTTTGACTTCCTCTCTGCCGATTTGGATGCCTTTGATTTCTTTTTGTTGTCTGATTGCTGTGGCTAGGACTTCTAATACTATGTTGAATAGCAGTGGTGAGAGTGGCTATCCCTGCCGCGTTCCTGACCTTAGGGGAAAAGATCTCAGCTTTTCCCCATTGAGAATTATATTCGCTGTAGGTTGTTCGTAGATGGCTTTTATGATATTGAGGTATGTACCCGCTGTCCCTGTACTCTGAAGAGTTTTGATCCAGAAAGTGTGCTTTACTTTCTCAAATGGTTTTTCTGCATCTATTGATAGGATCATATGATTCTTGTTCTTTATTTGGTTAATGTGTTTTATCACGTTGATTGATTTGCGGATGTTGAACCAGCCTTGCATCCCAGGGATAAATCCCACTTGGTCATGGTGAATACTCCTTTTCATGTACTGTTGGATCCTCTTGGCTAGTATTTTGGTGAGAATTTTTGCATCGATGTTCATCAAGGATATTGGTCTCTAATACTCCTTTTTGATGGGATCTTTGTCTGGTTTTGGGATCAAGGTAATGGTGGCCTCATAAAATGAGTTTGGAAGTTTTCCTTCCATTTCTATTGTTTGGAACAGTTTCAGGAGAATAGGTATTAATTCTTCTTTAAATGTCTGATAGAATTCCCCTGGGAATCCATCTGGCCCTGGGCTTTGGTTTCTTGGGAGGTTTTTGATGACTACTTCAATTGCCTTCGTGGTTATAGGACTGTTCAGGTTTTCTCTTTCTTCCTGGGTCAGTTTTGGTAGTTGACACATCTCTAGGAATGCACCCATTTCTTCCAGGTTATGGAATATGCTGCCATAGGGTTGCTCAGATTACGTTCTTATAATCGTTTGTATTTCTTTGGTGTTGGTTGTGATCTCTCCTCTTTCATTCATGATTTTGTTGATTTGGGTCATTTCTCTTTTCTTTTTGATCAGCCTGGACAGGGGTGTATCAATCTTGTGAATTCTTTCAAAGAACCAGCTCCTAGTTCCGTTGATCTGTTCTACTGTTCTTTTGGGTTCTATTTCATTGATTTCTGCTCTGATCTGCATGATTTCTCTTCTCCTGCTGGGTTTAGGCTTTATTGGCCGTTCTTTCTCCAGCTCCTTTAGGTGTAGGGTTAGGGTGTGTATTTGAGACCTTTCATGTTTCTTGAGAAAGGCTTGTATTGCTATATACTTTCCTCGCAGGACTGCCTTGGCTGTATCCCAAAGATTTTGGACAGTTGTGTTTTCATTTTCATTGGTTTCCATGAATTTTTAAGTTCTTCTTTAATTTCCTGGTTGACCCATTCATTCTTTCGTAGGATGCTATTTAGCCTCCATGTATTTGAGTTCTTTCCGACTTTCCTCTTGTGATTGAGTTCTAGTTTCAAAGCATTGTGGTCTGAAAATGTGCAGGGAATGATCCCAAACTTTGGGTACCGTTTGAGACCTGATTTGTGACCTAGGATGTGATCCATTCTGGAGAACGTTCCATGGGCCCTAGAGAAGAATGTATATTCCGTTGCTTCGGGATGGAACGTTATGAATATGTCTGTGAAGTCCATTTGGTCCAGTGTGTCATTTAAAGTCTTTATTTCCTTGTTGATCTTTTGCTTAGATGATCTGGCCATTTCAGTCAGGGGGGTGTTAAAGTCCCCCACTATGATTGTATGGTGTCAATGTCTTTCTTTGCTTTTCTTCTAAATTGCCTTATATAATTGGATGCTCCCATGTTCGGGGCATAGACATTTACAATTGTTAGATCTTCTTCTTGGATAGACCATTTAAGTAGGATATAGTGTCCTTCTTCATCTCTTATTAGAGTCTTTGTTTTTTATTGCTTTGTTAATCACCATGTACTACATCATTTGTTTTGGTGTAGTGTCCCATGATTCATTGTTTGTTCCGAACACACAGTGCTCCATGCAGAATGTGCCCTCTTTAATACCCATCACCAGGCTAACCAATCCCCCGACCCACCTCCCCTCTAGAAACCTCGGATTTTTTTTCAGAATCCATCATCTCTCCTGGTCTGTCTCCCCCTCTCACTAACTCCCCTTCATTCTTCCTCTCCTGCTATCTCCTTCTTTTCCTTTATTCTTAAAATATGTTGCGTTATTTGTTGCAGAGGTAGAGATCTGTGATTCAACAGTCTTACACAATTCACAGCGCTCACCGTAGCTCATACCCTCCCCAATGTCTATCACCCAGCCAGCCCATCCCTCCCACCCCCGACCATTCCAGCAAGCCTCACTCTGTTCCTGAGATTAAGAATTCCTCATATCAGTGAGGTCATATGATACATGTCTTTCTCTGATTGACGTATTTCACTAATCATCGGACCCTCCAGTTCCATCCACGTCGTTGTCCATGGCAACATCTCATTCCTTTTGATGGCTGCGTAATATTCCATTGTGTATAGATATACCACCTCTTCTTTATCCACTCATCTGTCGATGGACATCTTGGCTCTTTCAACAGTTTGGCTATTTTGGACATTGCTGCTATAAACAATGGGGTGCTCGTACCGCTTCGTGTCCCTACATTTGTATCTTTGGGGTAAATACCCAGGAGTGCAATTGCTGGATCGGATGGTAGCTCTAATTTCAACTATTTGAGGAACCTCCATCCTGTTTTCCAGAGGGGTTGCACCAGCTTGCATTCCCACCACCAGTGTAGGAGGGTTCCCCTTTCTCCACAACCCCGCCAACCTCTGTCGTTCCCTGACTTGTTCATTTGAGCCATTCTGACGGATGTGAGGGGGTATCTCATTGAGGTTTTGATGTGGATTTCCCTGATGTCGAGCCGTGTTGAGCACTTTTTCATGTGCCTGTTGGCCATTTGGATGTCTTCTTTGGAAAAATGTCTGTTCATGTCTTCTGCCTATTTTTTGATTGGATTATTTGTTCTTTGGGTGTTGAGTTTGATACGTTTTTATACATATTGGATAGTAGCCCTTTATCTGATATGTCATTCGTAAATAATTTCTCCCATTCTGTCGGTTGTCTTTTGGTTTTGTGGACTGTTTCTTTTGCTGTGCCAAAGGTTTTTATCTTGATGAAATCCCAATAGTTCATTTTTGCCCAGGCTTCCCGTGCCTTTGGTGATGTTTCTAGGAAGAAGTTGCTGCGGCTGAGGTCGAAGAGCTTGCTACCTGTGTTCTCCTTTAGGATTTTGATGGAGTCCTGTCTCACATTGAGGTCTTTCAATCATTTGGAGTCTATTTTTGTGTGTGGTGTCAGGAAATGGTCCAGTGTCATTCTTCTGCATGGGGCTGTCCAATTTCCACAGCTCCAGTTGTTGAAGAGACTCTCTTTTTGCCATTGGACATTCTTTCCTGCTCTGTCAAAGATAAGTTGACCATAGAGTTGAGGGTCCATTTCTGGGCTCTCGATTCTGTTCCATGGAGCTATGTGTCTGTTTTTGTGCCAGTACCATACTCTCTTGATGATGACAGCTTTGTCATAGAGCTGGAAGTCCAGAATTGTGATGCCGCCAGCTTTGCTTTTCTTTCTCAATATTCCTCTGGCTATTCGTGGTCTCTTCTGGTTCCATTCAAATCTTAGGATTATTTGTTCCATTTCTTGGAAAAAAGTGGATGGTATTTTGATGGGGATTGCATTGAATGTGTAGATCGCTCTAGGTAGCATTGACCTCTTCACAATGTTGGTTCTCCCAGTCCATGATCATGGAACGTTTTTCCGTTTCTTTGTGTCTTCTTCAATTTCTTTCCTGAGTATTTGGTAGTTTTCTGAGTACAGATCCTTTGCCTCTTGGGTTCAATTTATTCCTAGGTCTCTTCTGGTTTTGGGTGCAGTTGTGAATGGGATCGCCTCCTTGATTTGTCTCTCTTCTTTCTTGTTGTTGGTGTATAGGAATGCCACTGATTTCTGTGCATTGATTTTATAGCCTGCTACTTGACGGAATTGCTGTGTGAGTTCTAGCAGTTTTGGGGTGGAGTCTTTTGGGTTTTCCACATAAAGTATCATATCATCTGCAAAGAGTGAGAGTTTGACTTCCTCTCTGCCGATTTGGATGCGTTTGATTTCTTTTTGTTGTCTGATTGCTGTGGCTAGGACTTCTAATACTACGTTGAATAGCAGTGGTGAGAGTGGCTATCCCTGCCGCGTTCCTGACCTTAGGGGAAAAGATCTCAGCTTTTCCCCATTGAGAATGATATTCGCTGTAGGTTGTTCGTAGATGGCTTTTATGATATTGAGGTATGTACCCGCTGTCCCTATACTCTGAAGAGTTTTGACCCAGAAAGTGTGCTTTACTTTGTCAAATGGTTTTTCTGCATCTATTGAGAGGATCATATGATTCTTGTTCTTTCTTTTGTTAATGTGTTTTATCACGTTGATTGATTTGCGGATGTTGAACCAGCCTTGCAGCCCCGGGATAAATCCCACTTGGTCATGGTGAATACTCCTTTTCATGTACTGTTGGATCCTCTTGGCTAGTATTTTGGTGAGAATTTTTGCATCGATGTTCATCAAGGATATTGGTCTCTAATACTCCTTTTTGATGGGATCTTTGTCTGGTTTTGGGATCAAGTTAATGGTGGCCTCATAAAATGAGTTTGGAAGTTTTCCTTCCATTTCTATTGTTTGGAACAGTTTCAGGAGAATAGGTATTAATTCTTCTTTAAATGTCTGATAGAATTCCCCTGGGAATCCATCTGGCCCTGGGCTTTGGTTTCTTGGGAGGTTTTTGATGACTACTTCAATTGCCTTCATGGTTATAGGACTGTTCAGGTTTTCTCTTTCTTCCTGGGTCAGTTTTGGTAGTTGACACATCTCTAGGAATGCACCCATTTCTTCCAGGTTATGGAATATGCTGCCATAGGGTTGCTCAGATTACGTTCTTATAATCGTTTGTATTTCTTTGGTGTTGGTTGTGATCTCTCCTCTTTCATTCATGATTTTGTTGATTTGGGTCATTTCTCTTTTCTTTTTGATCAGCCTGGACAGGGGTGTATCAATCTTGTGAATTCTTTCAAAGAACCAGCTCCTAGTTCCGTTGATCTGTTCTACTGTTCTTTTGGGTTCTATTTCATTGATTTCTGCTCTGATCTGCATGATTTCTCTTCTCCTGCTGGGTTTAGGCTTTATTGGCCGTTCTTTCTCCAGCTCCTTTAGGTGTAGGGTTAGGGTGTGTATTTGAGACCTTTCATGTTTCTTGAGAAAGGCTTGTATTGCTATATACTTTCCTCGCAGGACTGCCTTGGCTGTATCCCAAAGATTTTGGACAGTTGTGTTTTCATTTTCATTGGTTTCCATGAATTTTTAAATTCATCTTTAATTTCCTGGTTGACCCATTCATTCTTTCGTAGGATGCTCTTTAGCCTCCATGTATTTGAGTTCTTTCCGACTTTCCTCTTGTGATTGAGTTCTAGTTTCAAAGCATTGTGGTCTGAAAATGTGCAGGGAATGATCCCAATCTTTGGGTACCGGTTGAGACCTGATTTGTGACCTAGGATGTGATCCATTCTGGAGAACGTTCCATGGGCCCTAGAGAAGAATGTGTATTCCGTTGCTTCGGGATGGAACGTTCTGAATATGTCTGTGAAGTCCATTTGGTCCAGTGTGTCATTTAAAGTCTTTATTTCCTTGTTGATCTTTTGCTTAGATGATCTGGCCATCTCAGTCAGGGGGGAGTTAAAGTCCCCCAGTATGATTGTATGGTTGTCAATGTCTTTCTTTGCTTTTCTTCTAAATTGCTTTATACAATTGGATGCTCCCATGTTCGGGGCATAGACATTTACAAATGTTAGATCTTCTTCTTGGATAGACCCTTTAAGTAGGATATAGTGTCCTTCTTCATCTCTTATTACAGTCTTTGTTTTTTATTGCTTTGTTAATCACCATGTACTACATCATTTGTTTTGGTGTAGTGTCCCATGATTCATTGATTGTTCCGGCCACACAGTGCTCCATGCAGAATGTGCCCTCTTTAATACCCATCACCAGGCTAACCAATCCCCCGACCCACCTCCCCTCTAGAAACCTCGGATTTTTTTTCAGAATCCATCATCTCTCCTGGTCTGTCTCCCCCTCTCACTAACTCCCCTTCATTCTTCCTCTCCTGCTATCTCCTTCTTTTCCTTTATTCTTAAAATATGTTGCGTTATTTGTTGCAGAAGTAGAGATCTGTGATTCAACAGTCTTACACAATTCACAGCGCTCACCGTAGCTCATACCCTCCCCAATGTCTATCACCCAGCCAGCCCATCCCTCCCATCCCCGACCACTCCAGCAAGCCTCACTCTGTTCCTGAGATTAAGAATCCCTCATATCAGTGAGGTCATATGATACATGTCTTTCTCTGATTGACGTATTTCACTAATCATCGGACCCTCCAGTTCCATCCACGTCGTTGTCCATGGCAACATCTCATTCCTTTTGATGGCTGCGTAATATTCCATTGTGTATATATATACCACCTCTTCTTTATCCATTCATCTGTCGATGGACATCTTGGCTCTTTCAACAGTTTGACTATTGTGGACATTGCTGCTATAAACAATGGGGTGCTCGTACCGCTTCGGGTCCCTACATTTGTATCTTTGGGGTAAATACCCAGGAGTGCAATTGCTGGATCGGATGGTAGCTCTAATTTCAACTATTTGAGGAACCTCCATCCTGTTTTCCAGAGGGGTTGCACCAGCTTGCATTCCCACCACCAGTGTAGGAGGGTTCCCCTTTCTCCACATCCCCGCCAACCTCTGTCGTTCCCTGACTTGTTCATTTGAGCCATTCTGACGGGTGTGAGGGGGTATCTCATTGAGGTTTTGATGTGGATTTCCCTGATGCCGAGCCGTGTTGAGCACTTTTTCATGTGCCTGTTGGCCATTTGGATGTCTTCTTTGGAAAAATGTCTGTTCATGTCTTCTGCCTATTTTTTGATTGGATTATTTGTTCTTTGGGTGTTGAGTTTGATACGTTTTTATACATATTGGATAGTAGCCCTTTATCTGATGATCATTCGTAAATAATTTCTCCCATTCTGTCGGTTGTCTTTTGGTTTTGTGGACTGTTTCTTTTGCTGTGCCAAAGGTTTCTATCTTGATGAAATCCCAATAGTTAGTTCATTTTTGCCCTGGCTTCCCGTGCCTTTGGTGATGTTTCTAGGAAGAAGTTGCTGCGGCTGAGGTCGAAGAGCTTGCTACCTGTGTTCTCCTTTCGGATTTTGATGGAGTCCTGTCTCACATTGAGGTCTTTCAAACATTTGGAGTCGATTTTTGTGTGTGGTGTCAGGAAATGGTCCAGTGTCATTCTTCTGCATGGGGCTGTCCAATTTCCACAACTCCAGTTGTTGAAGAGACTCTCTTTTTGCCATTGGACATTCTTTCCTGCTCTGTCAAAGTTAAGTTGACCATAGAGTTGAGGGTCCATTTCTGGGCTCTCGATTCTGTTCCATGGATCTATGTGTCTGTTTTTGTGCCAGTACCATACTGTCTTGATGATGACAGCTTTGTCATAGAGCTGGAAGTCCAGAATTGTGATGCCGCCAGCTTTGCTTTTCTTTCTCAATATTCCTCTGGCTATTCGTGGTCTCTTGTGGTTCCATTCAAATCTTAGGATTATTTGTTCCATTTCTTGGAAAAAAGTGGATGGTACTTTGATGGGGATTGCATTGAATGTGTAGATTGCTCTAGGTAGCTTTGACCTCTTCACAATGATGGTTGTCCCAGTCCATGAGCATGGAACGTTTTTTCCGTTTCTTTGTGTCTTCTTCAATTTCTTTCCTGAGTATTTTGTAGTTTTCTGAGTACAGATCCTTTGCCTCTTGGGTTCAATGTATTCCTAGGTCTCTTCTGGTTTTGGGTGCAGTTGTGAATGGGATCGACTCCTTGATTTGTCTCTCTTCTGTCTTGTTGTTGGTGTATAGGAATGCCACTGATTTCTGTGCATTGATTTTATAGCCTGCTACTTGACGGAATTGCTGTGTGAGTTCTAGCAGTTTTGCGGTGGAGTCTTTTGGGTTTTCCACATAATGTATCATATCACCTGCAAAGAGTGAGAGTTTGACTTCCTCTCTGCCGATTTGGATGCCTTTGATTTCTTTTTGTTGTCTGATTGCTGCGGCTAGGACTTCTAATACTATGTTGAATAGCAGTGGTGAGAGTGGCTATCCCTGCCGCGTTCCTGACCTTAGGGGAAAAGATCTCAGCTTTTCCCCATTGAGAATGATATTCGCTGTAGGTTGTTCGTAGATGGCTTTTATGATATTGAGGTATGTACCCGCTGTCCCTATACTCTGAAGAGTTTTGATCCAGAAAGTGTGCTTTACTTTGCCAAATGGTTTTTCTGCATCTATTGAGAGGATCATATGATTCTTGTTCTTTCTTTTGTTAATGTGTTTTATCACGTTGATTGATTTGCGGATGTTGAACCAGCCTTGCAGCCCCGGGATAAATCCCACCTGGTCATGGTGAATACTCCTTTTCATGTACTGTTGGATCCTCTTGGCTAGTATTTTGGTGAGAATTTTTGCATCGATGTTCATCAAGGATATTGGTCTCTAATACTCCTTTTTGATGGGATCTTTGTCTGGTTTTGGGATCAAGGTAATGGTGGCCTCATAAAATGGGTTTGGAAGTTTTCCATCCATTTCTATTGTTTGGAACAGTTTCAGGAGAATAGGTATTAATTCTTCTTTAAATGTCGGATAGAATTCCCCTGGGAATCCATCTGGCCCTGGGCTTTGGTTTCTTGGGAGGTTTTTGATGACTACTTCAATTGCCTTCGTGGTTATAGGACTGTTCAGGTTTTCTATTTCTTCCTGGGTCAGTTTTGGTAGTTGACACATCTCTAGGAATGCACCCATTTCTTCCAGGTTATGGAATATGCTGCCCTAGGGTTGCTCAGATTACGTTCTTATAATCGTTTGTATTTCTTTGGTGTTGGTTGTAATCTCTCCTCTTTCATTCATGATTTTGTTGATTTGGGTCATTTCTCTTTTCTTTTTGATCAGCCTGGACAGGGGTGTATCAATCTTGTGAATTCTTTCAAAGAACCAGCTCCTAGTTCCGTTGATCTGTTCTACTGTTCTTTTGGGTTCTATTTCATTGATTTCTGCTCTGATCTGCATGATTTCTCTTCTCCTGCCTGGGTTAGGCTTTATTGGCCGTTCTTTCTCCAGCTCCTTTAGGTGTAGGGTTAGGGTGTGTATTTGAGACCTTTCATGTTTCTTGAGAAAGGCTTGTATTGCTATATACTTTCCTCGCAGGACTGCCTTGGCTGTATCCCAAAGATTTTGGACAGTTGTGTTTTCATTTTCATTGGTTTCCATGAATTTTTAAATTCTTCTTTAATTTCCTGGTTGACCCATTCATTCTTTCGTAGGATGCTCTTTAGCCTCCATGTATTTGAGTTCTTTCCGACTTTCCTCTTGTGATTGAGTTCTAGTTTCAAAGCATTGTGGTCTGAAAATGTGCAGGGAATGATCCCAATCTTTGGGTACCGGTTGAGACCTGATTTGTGACCTAGGATGTGATCCATTCTGGAGAACGTTCCATGGGCCCTAGAGAAGAATGTGTATTCCGTTGCTTCGGGATGGAACGTTCTGAATATGTCTGTGAAGTCCATTTGGTCCAGTGTGTCATTTAAAGTCTTTATTTCCTTGTTGATCTTTTGCTTAGATGATCTGGCCATTTCAGTCAGGGGGGTGTTAAAGTCCCCCACTATGATTGTATGGTTGTCAATGTCTTTCTTTGCTTTTCTTCTAAATTGCCTTATATAATTGGATGCTCCCATGTTCGGGGCATAGACATTTACAATTGTTAGATCTTCTTCTTGGATAGACCCTTTAAGTAGGATATAGTGTCCTTCTTCATCTCTTATTACAGTCTTTGTTTTTTATTGCTTTGTTAATCACCATGTACTACATCATTTGTTTTGGTGTAGTGTCCCATGATTCATTGTTTGTTCCGAACACACAGTGCTCCATGCAGAATGTGCCCTCTTTAATACCCATCACCGGGCTAACCAATCCCCCGACCCACCTCCCCTCTAGAAACCTCGGATTTTTTTTCAGAATCCATCATCTCTCCTGGTCTGTCTCCCCCTCTCACTAACTCCCCTTCATTCTTCCTCTCCTGCTATCTCCTTCTTTTCCTTTATTCTTAAAATATGTTGCGTTATTTGTTTCAGAAGTAGAGATCTGTGATTCAACAGTCTTACACAATTCACAGCGCTCACCGTAGCTCATACCCTCCCCAATGTCTATCACCCAGCCAGCCCATCCCTCCCACCCCCGACCACTCCAGCAAGCCTCACTCTGTTCCTGAGATTAAGAATTCCTCATATCAGTGAGGTCATATGATATATGTCTTTCTCTGATTGACTTATTTCACTAATCATCGGACCCTCCACTTCCATCCACGTCATTGTCCATGGCAACATCTCATTCCTTTTGATGGCTGCGTAATATTCCATTGTGTATATATATACCACCTCTTCTTTATCCACTCATCTGTCAATGGACATCTTGGCTCTTTCAACAGTTTGGCTATTGTGGACATTGCTGCTATAAACAATGGGGTGCACGTACCGCTTCGGGTCCCTACATTTGTATCTTTGGGGTAAATACCCAGGAGTGCAATTGCTGGATCGGATGGTAGCTCTAATTTCAACTATTTGAGGAACCTCCATCCTTTTTTTCCAGAGGGGTTGCACCACCTTGCATTCCCACCACCAGTGTACGAGGGTTCCCCTTTCTCCACATCCCCGCCAACCTCTGTCGTTCCCTGACTTGTTCATTTGAGCCATTCTGACGGGTGTGAGGGGGTATCTCATTGAGGTTTTGATGTGGATTTCCCTGATGCCGAGCCGTGTTGAGCACTTTTTCCTGTGCCTGTTGGCCATTTGGATGTCTTCTTTGGAAAAATGTCTGTTCATGCCTTCTGCCTATTTTTTGATTGGATTATTTGTTCTTTGGGTGTTGAGTTTGATACGTTTTTATACATATTGGATAGTAGCCCTTTATCTGATATGTCATTCGTAAATAATTTCTCCCATTCTGTCGGTTGTCTTTTGGTTTTGTGGACTGTTTCTTTTGCTGTGCCAAAGGTTTCTATCTTGATGAAATCCCAATAGTTAGTTCATTTTTGCCCTGGCTTCCCGTGCCTTTGGTGATGTTTCTAGGAAGAAGTTGCTGCGGCTGAGGTCGAAGAGCTTGCTACCTGTGTTCTCCTTTAGGATTTTGATGGAGCCCTGTCTCACATTGAGGTCTTTCAAACATTTGGAGTCTATTTTTTTGTGTGGTGTCAGGAAATGGTCCAGTGTCATTCTTCTGCATGGGGCTGTCCAATTTCCACAACTCCAGTTGTTGAGGAGACTCTCTTTTTGCCATTGGACATTCTTTCCTGCTCTGTCAAAGATAAGTTGACCATAGAGTTGAGGGTCCATTTCTGGGCTCTCGATTCTGTTCCATGGATCGATGTGTCTGTTTTTGTGCCAGTACCATACTGTCTTGATGATGACAGCTTTGTCATAGAGCTGGAAGTCCAGAATTGTGATGCCGCCAGCTTTGCTTTTCTTTCTCAATATTCCTCTGGCTATTCGTGGTCTCTTCTGGTTCCATTCAAATCTTAGGATTATTTGTTCCATTTCTTGGAAAAAAGTGGATGGTATTTTGATGGGGATTGCATTGAATGTGTAGATCGCTCTAGGTAGCATTGACCTCTTCACAATGTTGGTTCTCCCAGTCCATGAGCATGGAACGTTTTTCCGTTTCTTTGTGTCTTCTTCAATTACTTTCCTGAGTATTTGGTAGATTTCTGAGTACAGATCCTTTGCCTCTTGGGTTCAATTTATTCCTAGGTCTCTTCTGGTTTTGGGTGCAGTTGTGAATGGGATCGACTCCTTGATTTGTCTCTCTTCTGTCTTGTTGTTGGTGTATAGGGATGCCACTGATTTCTGTGCATTGATTTTATAGCCGGCTACTTGACGGAATTGCTGTGTGAGTTCTAGCAGTTTTGGGGTGGAGTCTTTTGGGTTTTCCACATAAAGTATCATATCATCTGCAAAGAGTGAGAGTTTGACCTCCTCTCTGCCGATTTGGATGCCTTTGATTTCCTTTTGTTGTCTGATTGCTGTGGCTAGGACTTCTAATACTATGTTGAATAGCAGTGGTGAGAGTGGCTATCCCTGCCGCGTTCCTGACCTTAGGGGAAAAGATCTCAGCTTTTCCCCATTGAGAATGATATTCGCTGTAGGTTGTTCGTAGATGGCTTTTATGATATTGAGGTATGTACCCGCTGTCCCTATACTCTGAAGAGTTTTGATCCAGAAAGTGTGTTTTACTTTGTCAAATGGTTTTTCTGCATCTATTGAGAGGATCATATGATTCTTATTCTTTCTTTTGTTAATGTGTTTTATCACGTTGATTGATTTGCGGATGTTGAACCAGCCTTGCAGCCCAGGGATAAATCCCACTTGGTCATGGTGAATACTCCGTTTCATGTACTGTTGGATCCTCTTGGCTAGTATTTTGGTGAGAATTTTTGCATCGATGTTCATCAAGGATATTGGTCTCTAATACTCCTTTTTGATGGGATCTTTGTCTGGTTTTGGGATCAAGGTAATGGTGGCCTCATAAAATGAGTTTGGAAGTTTTCCTTCCATTTCTATTGTTTGGAACAGTTTCAGGAGAATAGGTATTAATTCTTCTTTAAATGTCGGATAGAATTCCCCTGGGAATCCATCTGGCCCTGGGCTTTGGTTTCTTGGGAGGTTTTTGATGACTACTTCAATTGCCTTCGTGGTTATAGGACTGTTCATGTTTTCTCTTTCTTCCTGAGTCAGTTTTGGTAGTTGACACATCTCTAGGAATGCACCCATTTCTTCCAGGTTATGGAATATGCTGCCATAGGGTTGCTCAGATTACGTTCTTATAATCGTTTGTATTTCTTTGGTGTTGGTTGTGATCTCTCCTCTTTCATTCATGATTTTGTTGATTTGGGTCATTTCTCTTTTCTTTTTGATCAGCCTGGACAGGGGTGTATCAATCTTGTGAATTCTTTCAAAGAACCAGCTCCTAGTTCCGTTGATCTGTTCTACTGTTCTTTTGGCTTCTATTTCATTGATTTCTGCTCTGATCTGCATGATTTCTCTTCTCCTGCTGGGTTTAGGCTTTATTGGCCGTTCTTTCTCCAGCTCCTTTAGGTGTAGGGTTAGGGTGTGTATTTGAGACCTTTCATGTTTCTTGAGAAAGGCTTGTATTGCTATATACTTTCCTCGCAGGACTGCCTTGGCTGTATCCCAAAGATTTTGGACAGTTGTGTTTTCATTTTCATTGGTTTCCATGAATTTTTAAATTGTTCTTTAATTTCCTGGTTGACCCATTCATTCTTTCGAAGGATGCTCTTTAGCCTCCATGTATTTGAGTTCTTTCCGACTTTCCTCTTGTGATTGAGTTCTAGTTTCAAAGCATTGTAGTCTGAAAATGTGCAGGGAATGATCCCAATCTTTGGGTACCGGTTGAGACCTGATTTGTGACGTAGGATGTGATCCATTCTGGAGATCGTTCCATGGGCCCTAGAGAAGAATGTGTATTCCGTTGCTTCAGGATGGAACGTTCTGAATATGTCAGTCAAGTCCATTTGGTCCGGTGTGTCATTTAAAGTCTTTATTTCCTTGTTGATCTTTTGCTTAGATGATCTGGCCATTTCAGTTAGGGGGGTGTTAAAGTCCCCCACTATGATTGTATGGTTGTCAATGTCTTTCTTTGCTATTCTTCTAAATTGCCTTATACAATTGGATGCTCCCAAGTTCGGGGCATAGACATTTACAATTGTTAGATCTTCTTCTTGGATAGACCCTTTAAGTAGGATATAGTGTCCTTCTTCATCTCTTATTACAGTCTTTGTTTTTTATTGCTTTGTTTATCACCATGTACTACATCATTTGTTTTGGTGTAGTGTCCCATGATTCATTGTTTGTTCCGAACACACAGTGCTCCATGCAGAATGTGTCCTCTTTAATACCCATCACCGGGCTAACCAATTCCCCGACCCACCTCCCCTCTAGAAACCTCGGATTTTTTTTCAGAATCCATCATCTCTCCCGATCTGTCTCCCCCTCTCACTAACTCCCCTTCATTCTTCCTCTCCTGCTATCTCCTTCTTTTCCTTTATTCTTAAAATATGTTGCGTTATTTGTTTCAGAAGTAGAGATCTGTGATTCAACAGTCTTACACAATTCACAGCGCTCACCGTAGCTCATACTCTCCCCAATGTCTGTCACCCAGCCAGCCCATCCCTCCCACCCCCGACCACTCCAGCAAGCCTCACTCTGTTCCTGAGATTAAGAATTCCTCATATCAGTGAGTTCATATGATACATGTCTTTCTCTGATTGACTTATTTCACTAATCATCGGACCCTCCAGTTCCATCCACGTCGTTGTCCATGGCAACATCTCATTCCTTTTGATGGCTGCGTAATATTCCATTGTGTATATATATATACCACCTCTTCTTTATCCATTCATCTGTCGATGAACATCTTGGCTCTTTCAACAGTTTGGTTATTGTGGACATTGCTGCTATAAACAATGGGGTGCAAGTACCGCTTCGTGTCCCTACATTTGTAACTTTGGGGTAAATACCCAGGAGTTCAATTGCTGGATCGGATGGTAGCTCTAATTTCAACTATTTGAGGAACCTCCATCCTGTTTTCCAGAGGGGTTGCACTAGCTTGCATTCCCACCACCAGTGTAGGAGGGTTCCCCTTTCTCCACATCCCCGCCAACCTCTGTCGTTCCCTGACTTGTTCATTTGAGCCATTCTGACGGGTGTGAGGGGGTATCTCATTGAGGTTTTGATGTGGATTTCCCTGATGCCGAGCCGTGTTGAGCACTTTTTCATGTGCCTGTTGGCCATTTGGATGTCTTCTTCTGAAAAATGTCTGTTCATGTCTTCTGCCTATTTTTTGATTGGATTATTTGTTCTTTGGGTGTTGAGTTTGATACGTTTTTATACATACTGAATAGTAGCCCTTTATCTGATACGTCATTCGTAAATAATTTCTCCCATTCTGTCGGTTGTCTTTTGGTTTTGTGGACTGTTTCTTTTGCTGTGCCAAAGGATTTTATCTTGATGAAATCCCAATAGTTCATTTTTGCCCTGGCTTCCCGTGCCTTTGGTGATGTTTGTAGGAAGAAGTTGCTGCGGCTGAGGTCGAAGAGCTTGCTCCCTGTGTTCTCCTTTAGGATTTTGATGGAGTCCTGTCTCACACTGAGCTCTTTCAAACATTTGGAGTCTATTTTTGTGTGTGGTGCCAGGAAATGGTCCAGTGTCATTCTTCTGCATGGGGCTGTCCAATTTCCACAACTCCAGTTGTTGAAGAGACCCTCTTTTTGCCATTGGACATTCTTTCCTGCTCTGTCAAAGATAAGTTGACCATAGAGTTGAGGGTCCATTTCTGGGCTCTCCATTCTGTTCCATGGATCTATGTGTCTGTTTTTGTGCCAGTACCATACCGTCTTGATGATGACAGCTTTGTCATAGAGCTGGAAGTCCAGAATTGTGATGCCGCCAGCTTTGCTTTTCTTTCTCAATATTCCTCTGGCTATTCGTGGTCTCTTCTGGTTCCATTCAAATCTTAGGATTATTTGTTCCATTTCTTGGAAAAAAGTGGATTGTATTTTGACGGGGATTGCATTGAATGTGTAGATCGCTCTAGGTAGCATTGACCTCTTCACAATGTTGGTTCTCCCAGTCCATGAGCATGGAACGTTTTTCCGTTTCTTTGTGTCTTCTTCAATTTCTTTCCTGAGTATTTGGTAGATTTCTGAGTACAGATCCTTTGCCTCTTGGGTTCAATTTATTCCTAGGTCTCTTCTGGTTTTGGGTGCAGTTGTGAATGGGATCGACTCCTTGATTTGTCTCTCTTCTGTCTTGTTGTTGGTGTATAGGGATGCCACTGATTTCTGTGCATTGATTTTATAGCCTGCTACTTGACGGAATTGCTGTGTGAGTTCTAGCAGTTTTGGGGTGGAGTCTTTTGGGTTTTCCACATAAAGTATCATATCATCTGCAAAGAGTGAGAGTTTGACTTCCTCTCTGCCGATTTGGATGCCTTTGATTTATTTTTGTTGTCTGATTGCTGTGGCTAGGACTTCTAATACTATGTTGAATAGCAGTGGTGAGAGTGGCTATCCCTGCCGCGTTCCTGACCTTAGGGGAAAAGATCTCAGCTTTTCCCCATTGAGAATGATATTCGCTGTAGGGTGTTCGTAGATGGCTTTTATGATATTGAGGTATGTACCCGCTGTCCCTATACTCTGAAGAGATTTGATCCAGAAAGTGTGTTTTACTTTGTCAAATGGTTTTTCTGCATCTATTGAGAGGATCATATGATTCTTATTCTTTCTTTTGTTAATGTGTTTTATCACGTTGATTGATTTGCGGATGTTGAACCAGCCTTGCAGCCCAGGGATAAATCCCACTTGGTCATGGTGAATACTCCGTTTCATGTACTGTTGGATCCTCTTGGCTAGTATTTTGGTGAGAATTTTTGCATCGATGTTCATCAAGGATATTGGTCTCTAATACTCCTTTTTGATGGGATCTTTGTCTGGTTTTGGGATCAAGGTAATGGTGGCCTCATAAAATGAGTTTGGAAGTTTTCCTTCCATTTCTATTGTTTGGAACAGTTTCAGGAGAATAGGTATTAATTCTTCTTTAAATGTCGGTTAGAATTCCCCTGGGAATCCATCTGGCCCTGGGCTTTGGTTTCTTGGGAGGTTTTTGATGACTACTTCAATTGCCTTCGTGGTTATAGGACTGTTCAGGTTTTCTCTTTCTTCCTGGGTCAGTTTTGGTAGTTGACACATCTCTAGGAATGCACCCATTTCTTCCAGGTTATGGAATATGCTGCCATAGGGTTGCTCAGATTACGTTCTTATAATCGTTTGTATTTCTTTGGTGTTGGTTGTGATCTCTCCTCTTTCATTCATGATTTTGTTGATTTGGGTCATTTCTCTTTTCTTTTTGATCAGCCTGGACAGGGGTGTATCAATCTTGTGAATTCTTTCAAAGAACCAACTCCTAGTTCCGTTGATCTGTTCTACTGTTCTTTTGGGTTCTATTTCATTGATTTCTGCTCTGATCTGCATGATTTCTCTTCTCCTGCTGGGTTTACGCTTTATTGGCCGTTCTTTCTCCAGCTCCTTTAGGTGTAGGGTTAGGGTGTGTATTTGAGACCTTTCATGTTTCTTGAGAAAGGCTTGTATTGCTATATACTTTCCTCGCAGGACTGCCTTGGCTGTATCCCAAAGATTTTGGACAGTTGTGTTTTCATTTTCATTGGTTTCCATGAATTTTTAAATTCATCTTTAATTTCCTGGTTGACCCATTCATTCTTTCGTAGGATGGTCTTTAGCCTCCATGTATTTGAGTTCTTTCCGACTCTCCTCTTGTGATTGAGTTCTAGTTTCAAAGCATTGTGGTCTGAAAATGTGCAGGGAATGATCCCAATCTTTGGGTACCGGTTGAGACCTGATTTGTGACCTAGGATGTGATCCATTCTGGAGAACGTTCCATGGGCCCTAGAGAAGAATGTGTATTCCGTTGCTGCAGGATGGAACGTTCTGAATATGTCTGTGAAGTCCATTTGGTCCAGTGTGTCATTTAAAGTCTTTATTTCCTTGTTGATCTTTTGCTTAGATGATCTGGCCATTTCAGTTAGGGGGGTGTTAAAGTCCCCCACTATGATTGTATGGTTGTCAATGTCTTTCTTTGCTATTCTTCTAAATTGCCTTATACAATTGGATGCTCCCAAGTTCGGGGCATAGACATTTACAATTGTTAGATCTTCTTGTTGGATAGACCCTTTAAGTAGGATATAGTGTCCTTCTTCATCTCTTATTACAGTCTTTGTTTTTTATTGCTTTGTTTATCACCATGTACTACATCATTTGTTTTGGTGTAGTGTCCCATGATTCATTGTTTGTTCCGAACACACAGTGCTCCATGCAGAATGTGCCCTCTTTAATACCCATCACCGGGCTAACCAATTCCCCGACTCACCTCCCCTCTAGAAACTTCGGATTTTTTTTCAGAATCCATCATCTCTCCTGGTCTGTCTCCCCCTCTCACTAACTCCCCTTCATTCTTCCTCTCCTGCTATCTCCTTCTTTTCCTTTATTCTTAAAATATGTTGCGTTATTTGTTTCAGAAGTAGAGATCTGTGATTCAACAGTCTTACACAATTCACAGCGCTCACCGTAGCTCATACCCTCCCCAATGTCTATCACCCAGCCAGCCCATCCCTCCCACCCCCGACCACTCCAGCAAGCCTCACTCTGTTCCTGAGATTAAGAATTCCTCATATCAGTGAGTTCATATGATACATGTCTTTCTCTGATTGACTTATTTCACTAATCATCGGACCCTCCAGTTCCATCCACGTCGTTGTCCATGGCAACATCTCATTCCTTTTGATGGCTGCGTAATATTCCATTGTGTATATATATATACCACCTCTTCCTTATCCATTCATCTGTCGATGAACATCTTGGCTCTTTCAACAGTTTGGTTATTGTGGACATTGCTGCTATAAACAATGGGGTGCACGTACCGCTTCGGGTCCCTACATTTGTATCTTTGGGGTAAATACCCAGGAGTTCAATTGCTGGATCGGATGGTAGCTCTAATTTCAACTATTTGAGGAACCTCCATCCTGTTTTCCAGAGGGGTTGCACTAGCTTGCATTCCCACCACCAGTGTAGGAGGGTTCCCCTTTCTCCACATCCCCGCCAACCTCGGTCGTTCCCTGACTTGTTCATTTGACCCATTCTGACGGGTGTGAGGGGGTATCTCATTGAGGTTTTGATGTGGATTTCCCTGATGCCGAGCCGTGTTGAGCACTTTTTCATGTGCCTGTTGGCCATTTGGATGTCTTCTTCTGAAAAATGTCTGTTCATGTCTTCTGCCTATTTTTTGATTGGATTATTTGTTCTTTGGGTGTTGAGTTTGATACGTTTTTATACATATTGGATAGTAGCCCTTTATCTGATACGTCATTCGTAAATAATTTCTCCCATTCTGTCGGTTGTCTTTTGGTTTTGTGGACTGTTTCTTTTGCTGTGCCAAAGGATTTTATCTTGATGAAATCCCAATAGTTCATTTTTGCCCTGGCTTCCCGTGCCTTTGGTGATGTTTCTAGGAAGAAGTTGCTGCGGCTGAGGTCGAAGAGCTTGCTACCTGTGTTCTCCTTTAGGATTTTGATGGAGTCCTGTCTCACACTGAGGTCTTTCAAACATTTGGAGTCTATTTTTGTGTGTGGTGCCAGGAAATGGTCCAGTGTCATTCTTCTGCATGGGGCTGTCCAATTTCCACAACTCCAGTTGTTGAAGAGACCCTCTTTTTGCCATTGGACATTCTTTCCTGCTCTGTAAAAGATAAGTTGACCATACAGTTGAGGGTCCATTTCTGGGCTCTCGATTCTGTTCCATGGATCTATGTGTCTGTTTTTGTGCCAGTACCATACTATCTTGATGATGACAGCTTTGTCATAGAGCTGGAAGTCCATTATTGTGATGCCGCCAGCTTTGCTTTTCTTTCTCAATATTCCTCTGGCTATTCGTGGTCTCTTCTGGTTCCATTCAAATCTTAGGATTATTTGTTCCATTTCTTGGAAAAAAGTGGATGGTATTTTGACGGGGATTGCATTGAATGTGTAGATTGCTCTAGGTAGCATTGACCTCTTCACAATGTTGGTTCTCCCAGTCCATGAGGATGGAACGTTTTTCCGTTTCTTTGTGTCTTCTTCAATTTCTTTCCTGAGTATTTGGTAGTTTTCTGAGTACAGATCCTTTGCCTCTTGGGTTCAATTTATTCCTAGGTCTCTTCTGGTTTTGGGTGCAGTTGTGAATGGGATCGACTCCTTGATTTGTCTCTCTTCTGTCTTGTTGTTGGTGGATAGGAATGCCAGTGATTTCTGTGCATTGATTTTATAGCCTGCTACTTGACGGAATTGCTGTGTGAGTTCTAGCAGTTTTGGGGTGGAGTCTTTTGGGTTTTCCACATAAAGTATCATATCATCTGCAAAGAGTGAGAGTTTGACTTCCTCTCTGCCGATTTGGATGCCTTTGATTTCTTTTTGTTGTCTGATTGCTGTGGCTAGGACTTCTAATACTATGTTGAATAGCAGTGGTGAGAGTGGCTATCCCTGCCGCGTTCCTGACCTTAGGGGAAAAGATCTCAGCTTTTCCCCATTGAGAATGATATTCGCTGTAGGTTGTTCGTAGATGGCTTTTATGATATTGAGGTATGTACCCGCTGTCCCTGTACTCTGAAGAGTTTTGATCCAGAAAGTGTGCTTTACTTTGTCAAATGGTTTTTCTGCATCTATTGAGAGGATCATATGATTCTTGTTCTTTCTTTTGTTAATGTGTTTTATCACGTTGATTGATTTGCGGATGTTGAACCAGCCTTGCAGCCCCGGGATAAATCCCACTTGGTCATGGTGAATACTCCTTTTCATGTACTGTTGGATCCTCTTGGCTAGTATTTTGGTGAGAATTTTTGCATCGATGTTCATCAAGGATATTGGTCTCTAATACTCCTTTTTGATGGGATCTTTGTCTGGTTTTGGGATCAAGGTAATGGTGGCCTCATAAAATGAGTTTGGAAGTTTTCCTTCCATTTCTATTGTTTGGAACAGTTTCAGGAGAATAGGTATTAATTCTTCTTGAAATGTCGGATAGAATTCCCCTGGGAATCCATCTGGCCCTGGGCTTTGGTTTCTTGGGAGGTTTTTGATGACTACTTCAATTGCCTTCGTGGTTATAGGACTGTTCAGGTTTTCTCTTTCTTCCTGGGTCAGTTTTGGTAGTTGACACATCTCTAGGAATGCACCCATTTCTTCCAGGTTATGGAATATGCTGCCATAGGGTTGCTCAGATTACGTTCTTATAATCGTTTGTATTTCTTTGGTGTTGGTTGTGATCTCTCCTCTTTCATTCATGATTTTGTTGATTTGGGTCATTTCTCTTTTCTTTTTGATCAGCCTGGACAGGGGTGTATCAATCTTGTGAATTCTTTCAAAGAACCAGCTCCTAGTTCCGTTGATCTGTTCTACTGTTCTTTTGGCTTCTATTTCATTGATTTCTGCTCTGATCTGCATGATTTCTCTTCTCCTGCTGGGTTTAGCCTTTATTGGCCGTTCTTTCTCCAGCTCCTTTAGGTGTAGGGTTAGGGTGTGTATTTGAGACCTTTCATGTTTCTTGAGAAAGGCTTGTATTGCTATATACTTTCCTCGCAGGACCCCCTTGGCTGTATCCCAAAGATTTTGGACAGTTGTGTTTTCATTTTCATTGGTTTCCATGAATTTTTAAATTGTTCTTTAATTTCCTGGTTGACCCATTCATTCTTTCGAAGGATGCTCTTTAGCCTCCATGTATTTGAGTTCTTTCCGACTTTCCTCTTGTGATTGAGTTCTAGTTTCAAAGCATTGTGGTCTGAAAATGTGCAGGGAATGATCCCAATCTTTGGGTACCGGTTGAGACCTGATTTGTGACGTAGGATGTGATCCATTCTGGAGAACGTTCCATGGGCCCTAGAGAAGAATTTGTATTCCGTTGCTTCAGGATGGAACGTTCTGAATATGTCTGTGAAGTCCATTTGGTCCGGTGTGTCATTTAAAGTCTTTATTTCCTTGTTGATCTTTTGCTTAGATGATCTGGCCATTTCAGTTAGGGGGGTGTTAAAGTCCCCCACTATGATTGTATGGTTGTCAATGTCTTTCTTTGCTATTCTTCTAAATTGCCTTATACAATTGGATGCTCCCAAGTTCGGGGCATAGACATTTACAAT